>NC_051161.1:42067477-42267182 GCF_013339745.2 Dermacentor silvarum | reverse complement strand
ACAATCCGCAATGGCCCGGTAACCATTGAAATACAATATCGTGTCCTTCTTCGAGAGCGTGATGGTGAGCGTACCTAATTTCGTGCACTAGCTGCTCGTGTAACGCTTGTCGTAGGGAAAACTGCAGAGATTGTAGAGCTGCTTTAGAATCACTGAAAATGGCCCAACGATTTGGAGGCTGCTGGAGCACGTAATTGAGTGCACCTTGAAGAGCCGCAAGTTCTGCGGTTGTAGACGTGGTGTTTGTGCGAGTATTTAAATTGCAAAGTGACGGCGTCCGATGGAATAACTACTGCTCCGGAAGAGCTGTTGGAAATGGTGGAACCGTCCGTATAAATGTGTATGCGGTCAAAATAATACTCGTTGATGACAAGCAGAGACAATTGCTTCAGGGCTATAGTTGAGAAGTCTGCCTTTTAACACGAAAGTGTTTTATGCCGGGGTCCACCAAGACTTCACTGACGTATTTCCGTCACGGAAATACGTCAGCTTACAATGTACACGAACATAATACAAAGAAAGAAACCAGAAGAAAAAGTTCCACAAACATGCAAAATCTGGAAATCGAACCCACGACCTCTCGGTCCGCGACGGTAGATCGCCGAGCGTTTAACCCATTGCGCCACAAACGCATTTGCAGAGAGCTACACAGACGCGCCTTATATATCTAACACTCCTCCGTGTACCCGCGCTCTTGCTCGGGGCGGTGCCGCCGCCTACGAGCAGAAAAGAGAAGTACTGCATTATGACACTAACGCGCACCGACAGTGAACGCTTCGGTGGTCTCAGCACTACGACGCCTCGATGCCAGCATTCGAAGGGACGCTGGCATCAAGAAGCACTACCAACGCCAGGTGGCGTTCACCGTACTCAGCACAGCGGAGCGTGGCCTCCGCAATTAGCTCTGAAAATGTTTCTGAAGTTGATCGCGGAGGCTGCAATTACGACGCGCTGTACGCGCTGATTTGACTCGGTGACGATTCAGCTACGTGCTTTGTCTTGCGCGTTGTATTAGTGTGTCAGTTACGTGCTTCGTCTTTCGCGTTGTGCTAGCGTGTGCAACGTAGTGCAGCTTCCATATGCACGACGGTTGCTCATGGTCATCGACGTTGGTAGTCGTGATGGAGGAGACGTGCCACCAGGCGTCAGCGTGGGTGCATCAACGCCTAAGGGCGCTTTAGCCACAAAACACCAATAGACATTATATATCAATGTGCAATAAACATTACACTACTTCTGTGAAGACACGTTTCACTTTCGTGTTCTATACCGATTCCTATATAAGAGGGATCAACCACATTTTTTGCTAATCCCAGGAACTGAGAGGCACACGTGAATTTGCCGGAGGCACCACCATGCCGATGTTGGGCGTTTCGCAGGCTTGAAGCCAGATGGTATGGAGGCATGATGTCTTGTCACAATACTACAGAATGTAGCCTGTGGTCTTCGCAATGGCAAATCGGATAATGATGGGCTGGTAGCCGTGAAATGTGTCGAATGTGCGCTCTTAGCGTCTCACCGACGATATGAGTGGTGATCGGGTGCTCCTGTGCAATGACAATTGTTGCAGCTGTCGATGAACATCTCGGGAGGCCAAGACATGTCCGAAGTGCTTGGGCTTGTACGCTCTGTAGTGCAAGGATATTAGTCTTGCATGTATTGGACAAGACAGGAAAGACTGTATCGCAGGAATCCGAGAAAAAGTGCCGTGTATAGCTGTAACATGGAGTGCACGGATGGTCCCCACGATAGGAAAATGCATAAGGATTTACGCCGTGCACTGACTGGTACTTTGTAGGTAAGTCAGAGCATTGTACGTAAGTGTGATGGGCGTTTCCTGGTACGCCTAAAGGGACACGCCCATTGCCGATCATTTGTTGCAATACGCGGCTGCTCCCCTTGGACGCTTTTTCATGCAAGCACGGGGTGTGAGCGCCAGCCATCATAATCGCCGTAGGCAAAATAGCGCTTTCTTTTACACGTTGCACGTGCATGAATATGTGATTACCAACGCCCGCTTATCGTTCTCAATCGTAGAAAGGAAGGCAGGAGAACTTCCTATCGCGTTCCGTGCCTGGAGAAAAAAATTGATTAAGGTGCGTATATATGAGTATTATAAATCATAGCTGCACTTCAAAGATCAATGCTGGACGAGCTTTCATTATGCAGACAGCATCAATTTGAATGCTGGAGATGCATACTACAGGGTTGCCTCTGGCTTTTTTGTGTTTGCAGTTCCGTCCTTCATGGCCACTCGGGATGACATGGCTTCTTGATCTATCTGTTCTCACGAGATCAGGATCGCAGTGAATCACACAATAGATCCGATACTATACGGACGTCTCATAAATTATCTACTTGGAAATTGAGCAACTACAGCTTCCAACCATCCGTTTCTTATTTTAAAGAACACACTTTTTCTGTTGGTAGGGATCAAGACTGAGATTATCATATCGGTGTGCCACGTGGGAGAAGATTCGCTTATAGGAGCAGTGAAACTTTGTTGCACTTATCAGGCCTCTCAGGAATGTCACTTTGAGAGCCATTGACAGGTACTGAGACATTATGTGATTTGATGAGGCGTGAGTGAAGCGAACACCGCCTTCGCCGTCGGGATTAAGCTGTAAACGTGGTTTTTCATTATAGCACAGTGTGGCAACGTTAGTGTTTTCGTGACGTAACAAGAAATGACGCGATACCCTTTTTCTTCACGGCCAACCTCCCTGCCTTTCCTTTGTTCAAAAGAAAATTAAATTCTGGGGTTTAATACGTGCCAAAACAACGATATCATTTTGAAGCACGCCGTAGTGGAGGACTCCAGACTAATTTTGACCACGTGGGGTTTTTTAACGTGCGCCAAATGCGCTGCACACGGTGTTTTTGCATTTCGTGTCCATCGAAGTGCGGCCGCCGCGGTAAAGATTTGATCCCGCACCCTCTGGCTTAACAGCGATACCTATTCTTTTTCTTCGTCACCACTCGCCCTCTCTCTACGAATTCCATGTTCGAGCTAAAAATAAGTATATAGCGGGGAAGTTATCTGGCGTGACTGGCCTAATTTGTTTGTGGTTAGTCTGCGGAGAGTTAGGTTATGCGCAGCGATCGTGAACTCAGGAAAACAGGGAATGAAAGGTCAGGAGCATATATAAAAACGAAAAGAGCATATATAAAAACAAGGAGTAGAAACTAAGGGACTGCATGCAATTTACTGCGTTGTTTATTCCGTGGCGCGTAATATGTGTAAGGATGTGGGGGAGCTATCAGACTTAAGAAAAAGGTAAAGAAGGCAAGAAAAAGGAAAGAAAGAAAGAATGAACGGAAACAGACGCAACATCTTTTCGACCAACGCAGTAAATGCTGGCTCGATTAGATGTGGCGCCAACTGCCCCGCGGGCAATCGCCCGCCTTCAGCGTGGCGCGCACTCGCATCGCCAAACGAGCGCCGAACACGCCACACACCCCAACGCGCTGAGTGTACGCGGGGCACTTGCAGCGTTAGGTTCCCGCACGCTGACAAAGGCAGAAAGGAAACGGCGCCTTCCTTACACGGTGCCCTTTGCATCTTTATGCAGGCCGGCGGTAAAGAAGGGGCCGGCGGCAAGGCTGTTAGGCGTGCGCCGAGCGAGGGGCGCTAGCCGAGCGTCGTTAAGCTCCCGTCGTCGGCGCTTAAACGCCGCGATCTATTCAGCGCGGAAGGAATTGTGGACGAGGTGAGAGGCGCTTTGTGGGAGCGTGGCGGTTGTTACGATGTTGCGGGCTATTCATTTCTGTAAGCTCTGGGTTAGGTTAGGAAAGACGTCACTTGTTTCAACCGCACGCCCGCAAATGTGTCTTACCTATACTCCCCCCTCCCCGACGTGCACACGATGGGGACGCTAATGAAGCCACTGAGATAATACGTGGACCGTTGCATAAAGACAGGCATAGGCTTGAGAGTAATGGCTGAACCATGCCACGCTGTGCAGAACAAGCGTTACATACTGGATGTCTTACAAAGTATATTGCACCATTCTGTAATTATTATTATTATTATTATTATTATTATTATTATTATTATTATTATTATTATTATTATTATTATTATTATTATTATTACATTTACCGACGTAAAACCTTTTGCATAGAGTAATACATCAATTTGGGAGAGTTGGTTTCCGTTCATAGTGAATGTTAAGAGCACACAAAAAAAAGGGACAAAACAAGAAAGACAAAGAAAGGGCAAGCAAGGTAGGACGAGCGTTCACTCACAACTGAAGTTTATTAAGGAAATCACGTGATATATATATGCTTGTCAGAATATCACCCGGCAGATAACAAAATATACTATACTCTTAATCTAACAGAGTCACCTTGCAATAAAGTCATATGGGCATACGTAAACAGAGAAATACAGTCAATGGCCACATAGATATTGCCCCTTTCCCACTCAACTTCCAACTAACCCTCCACTACAACCTTTTATGAAAATCAGCGCAGCTGCACTGACGTAGCGTCGCGAAGACTGATGAAACAGCGGAGGTGGTGGCTTCAACTTGGCTTTTACTTAGCTTTAACTGGACTGTTTTGCTAGCTTTTCAACTTTGCTTTTACTTAGATTTAACTTGTATTTAGCTTCGCAGTATAGGGTGGCGGTAGTTGAAGCCACCAGCTCCTCTGTTTCATGCTCGAGCAGCTTCCCGTCGTCTTTCCTGCCGCGCCACTTCTTTTTCAGGAGACAGTTGATTCTTCGTCTTCACCATACTCGTCACCGAACGTCGGAATGCTCTGCACGTTTTTATACCTTTAGAAAGAGGGAGATAGATAGAACTTTTTTTATCATAAATGTGGCTCAAATGAGGCCCTAAGCAGCTCCTTAGAGGACCACTGCTGATAGTAGTAAAGAAAAAAATTTATAACACAAGCTCATAGCCTTGCGACCAAGCCAGGCAAATTGTTTTAATGCAATAACATGACACAGAACCCTCCTTGGCCTTCGTGGTTGTGAACACGAAATTAAACACAGCATAATCAACGGCACGGGTAGAGCGATCCTGATAATGCTATCGCATTACAGCCCCTCACAGTTGTAGCGTTATGACTTGCAATTTGAATGTCTTTTTTTTCTCTTTCTTTTTTTTTGTCTGTATAGATTCCTGGGAGCCACCTTCCACGAATAGACTAATTTTATGCAACCGCCATCGATGACCCGCAGTGAACATGACGAAGCACTCTTTTTTATTTTTTTAATACTTTTGTTGGCTGTTATCTTCTCACCAAATGCTACGACCATATAATAACGCTCGCTTTGTAGCTAATTTCCGCGTATACCGCACACATCACGAAAAAAACGAAAAAGAAAAACGAAAAACAAAACAAAACAAACGATACCAATGCCGCTTCGATCCGGGTTTGTATCCCAATGCTGTACTTCCTTCCATTTCATGTCATTAACATTTGAATCAAACTCGAATTAGGATAATTAGCGCCACGTCTCCCTGGCGCGCGAGACGAAATGACGGGGAAGAAGACGCCTTATCTCGCTGACTTCTAAACTAACGGTCGTAAAGCGTATGGATCTCCCTCACGCTCTATCTGTTCGCTCGCTTCTTTGTGGCTATAAACTGCGCCGTTCCTCTGGCAACGGAAAGAAGGTCGCGTCATCTAGAAAAACCTACAGTGATAGATTGAAAGACGCGAGAAAAAAAAAGGGGGGGGGGATCGAAGAAAACGTTGATCGTTCGGGGAGAGGAAAAAGAAAAGATAAATTAAGAACCAGAAACGGTCTAAACGATCCTCTAGAGCGCTGTGTTCCTTATTGGGGCAAATTGCGGGGGCGTTCATAATTCCGGGGCCGGGCGTAAAGTTTTGCTCCCGACCGACCTCGCCTTTCAGAAGCAGATCCGCCGTGGCTCCTTCGATTTGAGAAAGCGTTGTTTATGATTTGCTTGCTAATCTTGCGGGCGTTTAGAGGCGTTGCGTCGAGCGCCTTCGAGTTGTGTTTCTGGTCAGCTGGAGTACTTTATTTTACGTCCCCGTCGTTTTCTCTATATGCGCAAAAGGAATGCGAAAGAAACCAGTTGGCATAATATGGAACGTAATTTGTTATTATAAAACGTTCACCTCTGAGAAAAGAAAAAAACAAAAACATACCCATCTCTGAAATGTAAGGGCGCGGAGTAGTGAAGAAGTATAGCAGCGACAACATTGTATTAAGTTTGAGCTTTATTAAGCTGCTCGCTCCATCTGTGGCGTGCACTATAAGCTGAAGTAGATGTGGGTGGTGGATGTTGCGCTTAGTTTATGTAATGTCTGCAGCTGTGATTGCTACCCAAACATTGTGCTGACAAACAAACGCAATAGTGCATAGTCGAGATTTCATGGAGAACATTCGCAACGCCTTAAATAACTTTTTTTTTATTTTTTTAGTCTCATCTCTGTCTTTCTTGGGCTAAGCGCGTGCCGCTGCACCACTGAATACAAAGCGTAATGCTGCACAATATATTCTTCTGCGGAGCGCAGAAGATAAGAATATTTTAAACCGATGCAACCTAACCGACACTTCAGGAAATCTGAATTTGAATTATCATATATGAAGAAAATATGAATTTTGACGTTGGCAATCTGCGTAAACTACAAGCTTAAGAAATAGCATGGAAACGCGGAGAGGGAAAAATGTCGCATTAAACGCACAGGTTGCCACAAAATCAAAATCAAAATTTCCGCTTGTCTTCAATGCACCAAGGTGATAAAAACCAGCACTGCGCCACCTACACCCCTTCTCATTTTTCTTTCTTTTTTTTCCTACGTGGAACTTCTTCTAACCTTTAGTTCAATTTGCGATTAATTCGAGCTAAAGAAACTCAGCCCTTCCACTGAGGTGGCGTTGGAAGACCAGTGAAGCTGTACTATGGTGGGAGTTATGTATTTCCAATTATGACTTAAGATGTGATGGTGTAATTGGTGTTTTGACCTATTAAAGAATGAGAAATATGTATGATCTGGTGGTTTTCATTTATTTAGTGACCACAGGGACCATAGCCTTATGGTCGCTACGGTACACTGCCATAGGGTGTACGGCAAAGGTTGGCACGTTCTTCATAAACACGTCACCAACGCCGCGCGCGTTCGGGGCGAACGCGGGCAAAACGCCGCCGCCTTCGCCAACAGTTGTGAGCGTTGTGTGTGTGACCGCACACAACCGCGGTCAAAACGCTGGCTACGTGGCGGAACGGCTAAACGCCGTTGTCGACATTGTTAGGGGAGAGGCGGGCGAGAGTCCAGAGAGAGTCTGCGGCACAGGCGGCACAGGCCGGAAGGGCTGCGCGCATGCGCCGCAGTGGGAGAGCTGGCACGCTCACGCCCAGTCTAGCTCAAACTCGGCAGACCAGCTCAACCTGGTCAACCGAGCGAGAAGGGCAGCTAAGGCCGCTGGACTCCTGGACTAAGGGGACCACCCACTGCAGAGCGTAGGAGCTACCTACGCTCGCGTGCTCTTTTGACTAAAGTTTATTCTCGCTCTCTCGATGCCCTCCTCGCCCACCGCTCCCCTGCCGCTCCCCTTCCGCTGCGAAGTCGCGTTTGCCCTCCGCCGTGCGTTCGCTCCCCGTGAAAGCGCGCGTCCCTCGCCCTCGCGCGCTTTCACTCACACATACAGCATACGGCCAATGAGAGTTTTTTCTTTTTTTTTTCTATTGCCGGACGCGACCATCGAAGAGTGAGCCCTTAACAGCTTCGCTGTAATACATTTGCACCCTGTGATGACGTATGAGCTACCAGGTTATATTGTATTGGTAGATGCCGGTGAATGCGTTCGGGGCCCGTAGTCACACTTAGAGGCATTACGATATAATCGTTTGTAATAGCAAATTTACCCTAATCCGGATGCTTAGAGGCGTCCGGCAGAAGGCAAACAGTACTTATGAACGATAATCTGTCGATTCGGCCCCAGATTCCTTGTTCCGTGTTATAGTGTCATTGGCGAAATCTACATGATATCAGGGTACGTTTCTCGGTTCAGAACAAGCGTACCAAATGTGCAACAGGCGACTTGCACCTTAAGTGGCATTGTATGGTCCACGTCGTTAGCCACGTCATAACGGTCTACATTGCAAGCAAGGGTGTTTTCCACTCACAAGCATACAAAGACCGAAGAAAGAATAAAAAAGAGTGTCTTATTAAGTTGCAGAAAATATAAAGAGTACACAGCCTCTTTTGAGCGTAAGCTCAGTGCTATATGTTTCCGGTTTAAGGGCTCCCAGAGCGACACTAAAAAGCTAGACCTAACTGCAAGCAAATTATATAATAGGGACTGAGCAGACGAGGAACACTGGCTTAAAGTGTGCACTGCGGATTCAGCGACCGCATTCTCTCGAGATTTCAGATGCAAGAGTGAGAAACGGAGTGGAGAGAACGAAATGGCGAGCGAACTAACCACGTACACATGCACAAAACAATACTGCTCGAAATTGAAGCTGCTCACGAAAGCAACACTGTTTATTTCGACGTGAAACGTCATTAAAAAGGCTCAAAGGGTCGCTTGCTGAAACCGATGTAAGAAAAACATGTCATAGCATTATGGCTTATCTTTTATTTGCCATCATACCACTTTGGCATCATTGTGTTTACTGTGATATCATTGTGTAGAAGAAAGAAGCTGTTACTCGACCATATATGTGTCGCATGGGCATGCAGATGATGCCGTCGTTGTAACGTGCCTGACGCAATCGGAGCTAAATTTAGCCCCGAGCGTGGTGTTCAGAGAGGCGCAACTGGTCAGTACGTTTGTCCATCCGAGCAGGAATGATCCGCGTTTTAGCGAACTAATTCAAGCTGGTGTTCATCAGGAGATGTTAGGCCTACAAGTTTGAATATGCTGCACAAATTTCACACTCGCTAGGCTAGCAAATGTGCGTTACAAGGGGACGTTGCAAATGCATTCATCATTCATCATCATGTTTACATTGTTATGTCACTAGCCCCTGTAAGAATAATTAAGTGCAGTCCAATATGTCAATCATCTTGTTTTAATAAGAACATTCGAGGTACATCGCGACGTAAGAGTGTCATGCGATTTTCACTGCCACTTACGACGATGGCTGGCACGCACGCCGGGAAGTAAATGCCTTTACAAGACATCAAAGCAAAGTCATAAGCTGTTTTTTTTTTTTTTTACTTTGTAAGTAAAACAGAGCAATGCGCCCACTTGTATAGAAGTAAAAAGGCAGAGAAAGAAAATACAAAGAGGTGACCAAGAAGATAACAGAACATCAGGGGTCGGATAGTTGATAGACCTCTGCTGAATCCTGGGATCGTCTAGTAATGGTCCTGTACGTAGTTGGGTATAGGGGAAGAAACGGAACAGTACCAGGAAAGAAAAAAAGGAGCGAAATTACGTGTGCAGATTACAGGGGCAGAACCCTTCTGACCATTTTGTTGTGTAGGTTGAGACGCCAGAAATGAGTCGCTGGTGAGTGACCCAGATCACGCAAAGCCGTGAGTCTGCGAAAAAGAAACATTTCCAGTTCCCAACCCGAATCACGCAAGGAACTGCACTTTGGAGTTGGACAGGGAAACATGGTGCCTAGAAAAGGGTGGTGGAGCGCAGGAAAGGAACAAGAATGGTACGGCAACTACGTGAGGACAAAGAAACCGAGCCACAAAACGACAGAGAAAGTAGAAGGAAGCGTTGGGCGAGATAACATTCTTCGCAATACGCGAAAAGCAGGGCTATAGGACCCCCCCCCCCCCCCCCAGAAAAAAAAAAAAAAAAAAAAAACAGTTCGCCGATGAGCGGCAATGCAATGTCGGCGTGCGAACCAGTCGTTTCGACAGCACTTGGAAACAGATGGCGCCATTTAAGCGGCAACGACGTGACGCTGCCTCACAACCATTATACCGATGTTGTTTGCCGTTCATTTTATTTATTTGATTGTTTGGGGCAAGCATTTTTTTTTTTTCATTCTCATTCTGCTTCTGCCGAATCAGTCATATTTCACCTGCTGCTGCTTTCACTGCGAATTATGTTTCCTACAGTTTTTTTTTACTGAGGTTTATATTCAGCGCGTTTATGCGAATTTCCAAACTTCACTCGCGAAGACATTTCTTCCGCGAACATACACAGCCCGTTAAGGAGGCTGTGTTTCCGTGTGCGTGATGAATGTTCTCGCGAAGTGCTTTTTATCAGGAAAAAAGACAGGTGTTTACCAAACTCCATCCCTTTGTTCTCCACTAATTCAATGAAAAGGTCTAACTTTATGAACAGGTCTGTCTACTAAAAGTCTAGTTGTCAATTGAAAAGTAATTGCGATATTTGGTGTTTGATAATGTATATTAAATTTCTTTGATGAAGTTGCAATTGCTTCAACCTGAAAGAGAGGCGTCATTTCAATAAAAAATGAAAGAGAGGGGTTATTTCTTGAAGCAACGCCTAGTTCATCGTATATAACCAATAAAAGCTTGATATTGCAGCTGCATGTCTATCATCTCAATCGCATTGGCGACCTAGAGTTGTGTCGCTCCTGTCAAAAACGATTCCTCTTCCCAAGCTCTTCACAAAGCTGAACTTTGTGAAGAGCAGGCGATAGCCAAATATGGTTCGCAATATTGCTTAGGGAAGTTGCAAACACCTTCCGTGCTCGTAAAATACTTAGCGGTATTTCTGAAGAGTGCCGTGCCTGTTTCTGTCAAGACAAACTAGTTATACTTCAAGATGCCTTTCTGCTTTGCAACTTAAGTGGTCGATAAATTCCTCCGGTCAGCGTGCAACCTAAAACGCCAACAGCAACGTGTCTCCACCACTTACTCCTCCACTTACTTTTACGCTGCTCTTACAAATGAAATCCCGGTAGAAGTGTAGAGAATTGGAGGGAGGTTTCTAATTGATTTCCAAACTGCTATGGCTGTAGCAAAGTAAGATTGATCGAAACTCAGCCACCGAAGTTGGAAGCCCCCAGTCTAAACTTCCCTGTGATCCTTCAGACCACCCAAGCAGTAGCGGCAAAGTAGAAAGTGGTTCCAGATTTTCCGCGTGCTTCGAATTCCGATGGCTGAGGAACGGAGTCTACAACGCCATCCGCTGCTTTCTCGTGGTCTGTGCGCACCTCTACCGTGTGCGGCTTACGGTTGGAAGGTAACTTTGTCTCAGGACAGGAGTTTCCACTCAGGCAGAGAATAGAGAAGGGTCGAGGGAATTCCCCCTCAAATATTTTGGGATGGAGGGAAACGGCAATTCTACCGCTACAAGCGTCACCTTTCTTCGATTGCTGGGCTTCCTTTAAAAAGTGGCGCTGTAGCCTGCGGACAAAGGTAATCGAAGCGTCTTTTTTCTGCCAAGCGATTCTGCAGCTAGGTTCGGTGAACGGAATGATCACGACGACGCTGATAACATGAAGAAAAAAATTTGACGGCCCTTCCACTCTGTGAAGATGGTTAACCAGCGAAGTTGAAACGTGCGGTCCCGTTTATCACTGGGTTAATACCGGGGGTTCATTAAAGTATTTCTCAATTACGATGTTACACATACGTTCGGCGGTGACGGAGGGAACGTCACTGACGGTATGACTGCCATCCGCCGTTGTCGCTTGCGTTCGATGTCTCGAGTTTGCTCGGCGGCGTGGTTGCCCGCCATTGCCGCTTGGGATTCTGTGAAATTAAACTGCTTCAAAATGAAATCTGTCCGTTACGCAAGACAATGATGGCTCACATAAGCAATGGCTCACAACCCCGTAAACGCGGCCTCCCCATTACGACGACAGAGGAGAAGTGAAATTCTACGCTGGAAATTAGCCGCAACGCAGTTAGCTGTGGAAGCAGACGACGACGACGAACGCGGGAGCAGTGGCGCGAGCGCGTGCCGAGCACGAGCGCGGAAAAAGACGACGACGCTCGAGCCAATGCTGCTGATGATAGTTTTCTGTGGACAGGCAATTTGGCCTAGCTATATAAAGCTTCGCTTTAAGAATTTATTGACGATTACGGTACTCCCTAATGCGAAATTTCAGCGCAGCTCTTTAGGGGTTTTCATTTTGGAGATATATTGGCTGGCATTGACAATCTGTCACATGCGGCACGTTGCAAACAGAGCAAAGTGTGGCGCGACTGCTTCGCTAATCGGGATATCGCGAGCGGCAGCACGTAGGTGACGCGTGGGCGCGATTCGCAGCAGCCGCGGCAGACAGACCTCCGCTCCGACAGACCTCCGCTCATGTTTATGGAAAGAAAGCGCTTTCCATAAACGGTATCGGTGGCGTCATCGGTGAACAGACGACGCGCGCAACCCTGGCGCCATCTCGTAGCCATCGTCGCCGCAGAGCCCGTCTTGCGCGGCACTACGCTTTTCATCTCACACTTTCGCCATACCCTCCTCCACATTCCTCCTCCGCGCTCTCTTCGCTATCGCTGTCTTTCATCTCCCACTGCCCTCCACGTTTGCTCTTTCCTCCTTCGCTGTGCTCGTTCGCTCGGTTACGAGGGATGCCGGTGCTCACCGCAGGGACCGGCGCCGACGAGCTGCGCTCTAAAAATCACGCGGAAGGAAGATGTTGATGTTTGTTTCAAATTTGGCGTGTGTGCCGGGTATGCAGAACTATGCGGTATGTGAACATGACGAGAGAGAGAATACGACGAATAAGCAGAGATGTTAACAGTTGTCACGCCTGATACCCGACGTTTATGGAGAGGGAGAGGCGAGCAGCAGGACGAGAAAGAAAAGAAGAGAGAAGGAAAGGTGGGCAGAACCCCCACAGAGCAACATTCACTGTCATATTTATATGCATCGGTGCAGTAAACGTACATTCGAGAAGCACAGTAGACCTTCAGAAGCCTGGGAGATAAATGAGCACCTCTGCCGGGGTCCCATCATCTTACGAGAACAGCGCTGTGTAAGCAGCTGAGCGGAACGAACGCAGCGGATCTCACTGAACGTCGAAGAAAGGGCAGTGTCAGTGGAGGTGCTTAATAGTTTGTTCACGAAGGTGTGAGCTTCAGTGGCTGTTTCGGCTGTAAGATAAGACACTTTGGAACGTGATGTTCCAATAACTGAAGTATTATCATTGAGAAGACGAAGTGTCACGGTAAGCCATTCGCTGTAATATATAGACGTTAAAATAAGAGAACATAACGCACATTCGCTCAGCGTTGAGAACGTATGCCTTGCGTAAACTGTCCGGTATAAAATTTTATGAAATACTGACAGTCAAATTCTTATTGTATAATCACAGGGCTTACCCGTTACCACAACATTTGATGAACAGTCAATTGCTTTTTGTAGCGTTAGCTACACTGGCCTAGCCAAGCCCGTTTCGCGCGGCACATCAAGAGCCGTGCTGCGCATGCGCAAGGATCAGTGATTTCACACGGCTTGCGCACCGAAGCCACCGGAGCCGGCACCTCTCGCGCACTCCGCCGCCGCCTCGCGCGACTCACCGCCGCCGGTCTGCGCATTCCAGAGGAGTGACGTCGTAGCCGTGGTAGACGCACTGGCGCCGGCGCGCGCTCGCTGTGCATGCAGTCGCCGTCTGACACTGCGCTGGAGCCGCTGCGCTTCTGACTGGCGTTTGCCAGTGTGGTATAGGCTCCGTACAGTGAACAGGCGGCGCTGCTGCGCAGCAGCGGTGGCGCGATGCTCAGCGTCGCATGTGGCGGGCGGCGCGAACCTGGGAAGGGGGGAAGACAGCGAGATTTCGGAACTACGTATACACGCCTCCGAAAGCCGCACGTATATCCGCGATCCGCTTTGTTTTTTTTTTTGTGCGTGTGTGTACGTGAAAGTACAAGCGTGGCCCTCTGTGATGGCACAAATAGTTTTTGCGGCGTTCAGGCCTATTAAAGGAATATACGATTACTTTCACGGTGCAGCGTTAACCAGCGGAGACAAGCTCTACGCTGCTTCGCATGTTGCTTGTGTGAAAGACGGCGTGGACGTTCACGCGAAGTGCCATTCGCAACAGAGAAAGCAAGTATACGACGTCATCCTTCACGTGAATAAAGCTTACTGTTATACTAAAATTGAAGTCACTAAACTGGCACCCTGAAACGTGACACCCTGAAACCGATTTTTAATCGACGCCTCACTGTTGGCAATGCATGCCTCATTTCGCTCTGGCGCGTTGTACGCCGCGGCCTATCATTTGATGCCCCTGTCACACTGTTACTTTAGATTGTCATACAGCTCGATCTGAACCGCGTGCAGCTACACGCTCACTCTTAGGCTGTCGTCAGCACAGTCATGTCGAGTGAGCTAAACGATTCGGATTGTTGGATCGTGTGGCAGTGACCATTCTATCCTCGTTGACTCGTTTGGGACCCAGTCGGAGCCACCTGCTGCGCTGATAAACGAGATTTATTAACTAGGCGATCTTAATTTACATGACGCGAATGTTCGTTCTTCATCATGTACAATGATCGAGGCTCATTAGGCCCCTTTCACGAGATACGATATCGCATGCGAATTCCTTTCCTTGCATACGCGCTTTGCTTTTACAATGATACGTCGCAAATGTATATCACAAGAAAAATCGCACCATGTGAAACCGCGCCTCTGAAGCGCCAGCGGCCGAAACGAGGATCGTCGAGTTAGTGCTCGCCAGCTCAAAATAGGCTTCCTTGGCATAAAATATTGCTCATCGCACATGCCAGTGCTATGCTGATCATACCGAATGCTAAGACAACGGCAAGCAGTCGTCAAATCAGCAAAGTCATGACAAATTTCTTTTAAATGTTCAGCAGCTGGCCATGGCCGCTGGCGTCGCACAACGAGCTGTGAAACGCACATGTGTAGCACGCTTTACAAAACAAAACCTTGTCACAAATATCAAAGAAGCTGACTTACTTTACTCTTCTCAAAGCTGCGACCCATTTCTTTCGCCGTTCGATCTCATAAGATTTGCCAGGAAACCTGTACAACTTTATCACCGGCTGGCCTTCGTGGTTGTGACAGCCCTTTACTCAGCAGTATCACCGGTTCCACTTGCCTTTTTTTTTCACCTCCGACGCTTGTCGATGAAGCGCATGCCATTGCACCGTCGCAAGACGTATAAAAAAATAAGGAGGCTGGTGAACAAAGCAAAACGGCTTCAACCGTGGCCGAAACTAAATGTAGCGCGCGGGAAAGAACACTCATCGAGCCGGCCGAGCTGCGGCGCCCACTTCCCAACACTGTTGCGTCGCTGCGCCAGATGGCGCCAGAGCAGCCGCAAACTCGACTGTACGGAGCCTATAGCCATGGAGAAGGAGAGCGCAAATGCTGCTCAACAGCGCAGAAGAACGGAGAAGCTTGACTCATCGGATCCCGAAGTAGTTGCCTGGCAATTAGCGGTTGAGCGTAGGAGGAATGAATATATGTGCCACATAATACGTATACCGCGTGTGTCATTGGAGCAGCAGTAAGCATGACAATCAAGCTAATCCTTGACAATCTAGACAACCAGGAAAGCTAAGAATAATCAGCTGAACCTTTGCTAACGCTACGTATATCCTGGCATAGACGAGCTAAGCCACTGCAACTTTTGTTTACGCTTAATTGAGTAGCAGTGTAGATCGTTTGTTTTTGATATACAGAGACGGCGGTTTAAATGAAACCCTTTCAGATGCGTCTGTCTTGAGCGCTTCGGGCAAGCCAGCCGTGGCAATAGTGAACAGTCAGGGGGGCTAGGTGCTTCCTTGTGGCACACGTCGTGAAAATATCATTGTGCCACTTGACGTTGTTCCTAATTGCACTTGCACTGGCATGCCGCTGAGGGACGGACAAAGCGATAGCAATTCATTGTCCAGTAGCTGAGTGAAGATGGAACCCCTGTGCCCAGTCATACGCCTTGGATATGTGAAAAAATGCGGCCATTGTATAACGACCAAAGGCATGCTGGCGTTGAATGTGCCTTATTAAGCCTAGGACACTGTCTTGAGCATTGAGCAACTGGAAAGACGCCATCAGGTCCTGGCGCATATACCATTGCCGCAAGCTGCCTGTGGCAGTGACCAACTCCCTCATTGTGAAAGAGGCGTCCATGTCAGAAGGCGTTGCAGATAGAAAAAAAGAGAAAGGATGTCCGTTCGATCTAACAAGTGCGATGACTGGCGAAATCTCGTGCTAAACAAAGTAGGGACTTTTTTACGTATGAGTACGCGACATTGTGTGTACGCAGCTTCTGCGTCCTGATTTATTGTTAGATTACGCAGAGTAGATTTGTGCTCACTAGTACTATTTTGCCGGTAAGCGAATATGGCCTAGTAAGCGACACGACATACAAATATGAATCGATCTCAATAATGCTTCGCACTGAAAAATGAAAATGAGATAGGATAAAAAAAAAGGAAAAGAGAAGTTTAAAAGGAAAGGAAGATGAGCCGGGATCCTGCGACACTAGATAGACTGCCTATGTCACGCTCGTTTCCACCATTAATCTCGTGAAACTTATGATCCCATAGAATATGGCCTAATAATCGCGCCTTGCACGAAATGGCGTGCATGTGGTGGTGGTGCTAAGGTGCAGAAAGTGTGAGGGTATTACGACCAGGTTTTTTGGCATCCGCGCTTTTTCCTGAAAGAGGATTAAATAGGGCCGGGATTGTTCATTTAGCTCGGCTTGTGTTATCTGCATCGTGTCATTGCATGTCGTTGCTTTTAAGTTTCTTCTATAGTTCGCGGGGTAGAATATTCAGGAGAGTTGCTGTATTCAAGGCAAAAAAAAAAGAAAGAAAACGACATTATGGTCTGTCAACCATGTTTATATAAGCATACGCGACAGGTTTAGTCATTGTGTGACGTTGACAAGCGTCACGCTGGATGCCACTTCAGAAGGAAGATGCCTAACCCACTGAGTAAAAATAAAAATAAAACAAATTTATAGCGCATTTGAGATCAGGGTACACTGCATTAGCTTTCCGCAATGACATTAACATCATGTGAAAAACAATTAAAACCAAAGCAAGAATGTCTGTGCCACTAATTCTTCGAGAATAGTTGAATTTTTTGTCAACTTCAGATTTGAGTGAGGGATATGGGTACAATTTACCATACCTCCATTTATCATTCAATGTTAATGAATTCTGAATTCACCAGAGAATGGTTCTTTCGTGCTGTAAAAACAACTTGGAAGGAATGGAGCAGAAGGCATTTGTATGAAGTCCCACGTCGGACTGAGATAGACGGAGAAAGTGTCAGTGTATCTTCAGGCAGTATCCCTCCAAAAACAGTGAGTGCTCTTCCCTGTTCTCGTGGCTTTCCTTTGACGATCTTTGCTGCTTCATTGCTCGAAGCATGGTTTCACGGTCCGTTACTTCAACTACAATCGGTGGCCCATTGTCGAAGACCTTGATGGGCTACTTTTCCGCTTCTTATCACCCCCGGAGAAGCACGCAAAGCATTCGCCCATTACTGACTCTAACGGAGATCGTTCGACCAATATCTTAGAGCATTCCGTGAGTGGTAAAACACTATTTCTTCTTAACAAGTGAGACTGTGTATTCAGCCGTATTTCCTTCACGACTACTTCGGCTGCATGGTTGTTCCTATTCTGCATCCGTGGTTAGATCTCTCTGGCTTTCTTTAAGCTTGGTCACTGCGTGATGCCGATTACCACCAGTTCCTGAATGAAAGCCACAAGAAATGTGATCACCCCAATAGGCAGCGCCCTTTCATTTCTAACGCTGAGAAATAGAGAGTGGTGGAGGAGACAACCACTGGCCTTGCACACAAATTACAAAGTAAAAAAAAAGAAAACCAGTCACCTAGATTACCGTTGGCCACAAGGCCTTTAAGGAAAGATCAGGCCTCTCCCGAGCGGTGCTCAGAATGGTTGAACGCTTTGGAAGTGGTGGCCGTCGTCTTCACATAGAGGGGGCAAGGAGGCAACGATTTTTTCGCGGACTGACTCCGCACTGAAAGCACTTGACGCAATCTTCTAGTGCGCTCGATTAAGCTGTCCCGCTTCTTGGTTGCTCTCGGAGTTGGGGATCAGCATCTCCCCCCCTCCCCCCCCCCTACCTTTTTTTTTGCATCCAAGGCTACAAACATGTCACTCCCTTAGCCTGCAATGGATAAAGCACTTTCGTTCCTCGGAGAGTGAAGGAACGATGTTCATGAGAGAATATTAGCTTGGATGGGAGTTGACTTCGTTATATTCGATCGAAACGAGGAAGAAAACGAAGTGAAATATTTTTAATGATTTCATATGTTGAAACAAGTACCAACAGAAAGGGAACTGTGTTTATCATTAGTTGTGACAGATTCTTGATTAGCTTGAAATGACATAAATTGTCTTCAAAACATACATTCGAAGAAACCAAATTCCTTCAAGTGCCAGAATGTAGCACAGCAAGGAACAGAAATGGGAGAAAAAAAAAAAAGAACGAGCGTTGCAGATCCCTAAGGCCAGGTAGAGGATACCTGTGGGGTATACGCACTGGAGATCCAAGACTTAAGACAGTGTAAACTAAAACAAAAGCGAACAAAGACAGTACGCCGCATAATGTGTGTGTGTGTGTGTGTGCGTGTGCGAGTGCGAGTGCGTGTGAGTGTGCGTGTGAGTGCGTGTGAGTGCGTGTGAGTGCGTGCTCGGAAGCCCAAGCCTGCCCGCACGCACGCACGCACGCACGCACGCACGCACGCACGCACGCACGCACGCACGCACGCACGCACGCATGCACGCACGCATGCATGCGTACCTATAATTTGCGTAATTATAAGAACTAAACTTCGCAGCCCAGTTGTATAAAATGTGCGAGCTTCATGCTGAGATGTCTATACGTATGCCACGGGCTTGAAACTGGTTCCTTTGAGCAAGTGCTGACAGAGGAACCGGCCGCCACTGGTAGTCTTTCTCGTTTTGCAAGGGTTTCAGACGTTTCATCAAATACATTTTATGAAGAACACCCCACGCAGGCAAGCCTTTGTTGTCATAACGCCAAAAAATCGCACGCGCGCCTTAGATAATCGTTTGGCCTACCACTCACTGCACAGGCCGTCTTCGTTGTGGAGAACACATTGTGACTAGTGGTGTCCTGCGAATAAGGCAATGCTCGCTCAGACACCAAATGTGCCTCAACCCGGCAACCTTGGGTCGATGACACAAACGCAACATTTACCACATCGCCCAGCTGCTCCAGAGAAGTGAGAAGGCGGCTGCACATTCGCAGTGGCGGATGTATCACCATTAGCAGCATGTACTTAAATTGCAGCACGCGAACTTGCGCCATGATGAACAAATGTTGAGGAAAAAAATTAAATTCGCGTCATCGAGAGGAAACGTGGCGTTGTTTCTTCTTCTCTCACAATGACAGCGAGTGACGGTTTGAGGATGATGCCTCTATGTAAGGAATATGCAGTACGGTTTATAAAACTCGAGGAATATGGAAAACATGTTTTTTAGGGAAGGCACATTACGCTGTTTGCGCCCATGTTCACGTGTTCAGATTAGAGCCTGTATTCACAACGCGTAAGCTTAGTTATTAGCGTTCCCGACTGCCCATCGTTTTCGCGAATATGCTGTTACCAGATTGATCGCTATGGTAAAGCCGTGCCGCTCGACCGTCATCTTCAGCCCTATCTAACATAGGAGACGCTTCGTAGATCTGGGTACTTTTTGCAAGCACAGAGTCGGCATTCCAAGCACATTAATATCAATCGCACGACAAATTTTGTAGGTGCTCAGCTTCTGCAGGATGCTATACTTAATGCGCAATGAATTAAATAATATTTAAATTCACCTACTTACTGAGATAAGAACATTGCCATCACATAACACGCTTTCTAATCTGCACATTTTTTTTCTTTCTAATCTGCACAGGAAATCAATTTCGTCCCTCGAGTATACTCGAAATTCATCCACGTCGAAAGTGGGAGCATACTTGTGATGCTGATGCGTATACGGCGACTTTCAAACAAGGAAAACTTTCAAACAACGAGATAAAAAGTCAATGCCAAGAAAATCCCCGTTTCTCATGTCGAGAGGCGGCACTTCATTATTTCCCGCTTGCGAGGCACACATTTGCCGACAGTCAGACCCGGCAACAGATTGCGTTAGCAGAATTGTAATCGGCCGCGGGGTGTTAGCGGTACGCGTACTGCCTACTTTCGGCTTCTCGTTCTCGTTAGTTCGTCGATTTTCGACCTCGCCGAAAGGAAAAAAAAAGTATGTGTAATAGAAACTTAGTTTAGGGTGCCAGTTTCGGAAGTCCAGCTACTTGGTCTGGTCATTAGAAAGCATATAACCAAGAAAATACAGTCGTTGCTCTAGACTAATAGAAGAGAAATGCATGCAAAGATCGAAGGAAGTGGAGAGATAAAAAGAAAGAAGCGATACAAGGAACGGAAGGCCATCAGCTCTGTCCCTTGCGCGCCGGGCCGAACCACCTCTGAGGCCTGATCCTTTGGCAATCCTCCGAAGCAAGCCCAATCTCCAGAGATTTAGGCTTCGCCTCTAGAGTCCAGCCTTCCCTGTCCTTTCTTTTTCTTTCTTTCCTGCTGGGCGCACACTAACATCAGCGTTTTTATTGTTATCGGTTCTTGTTCCTTCCTTCTTTTTTACGTGCTTTTATCGCGTGCTTTGCCGCCGCCATTCTTGGCGCAACAGCTTTTCCTTTGGACAAGAAAGCCTTCTTTCTTGTCGATAACTGATATTTTCTTCTTCAGCCTGCTAAGTGAGAAAATGACGTGAAAAAAAAGAAAAAAAGAAAACAGCAGACGTCAGCGATACCTTCGGCTCTGATCCCATTTACGGTGACAGCAGCAGGTTCTCGCAGCAGATATGCCGCCATCTTTTTAATAGCAGTTTTTTTTGTCACGAAACCCACTACGTCGCCTCCGTCTACTACATTATCGCCGGCCGTGGCCTCCAAAATACATGCACATGCACCACCGGCCTCAGATTCTGAGTGGCGCACGAAACCTTGAACAAACGGCGACGCGCCAGTGTTGCGTGCACGATAGCGCAACAATGGCGCTTCGCCGTTTCTATTGTGGGCACCACAGTAGCAACTATGTGATATAATGACTCTCCAAGGTGGTGTTTATTGTCTACTGTTAGGTTATGAACTTGAAAATCAATTTTGAAAATTTAAACACCACAGTTAGATGCCAAAACTGCGTCTCCATCTACGTGAACATCTCATCTCATGATTGCTGTGGTAAAAACTGCATTTCAATAATTAAACGCTGTGATGAAGATGGAACTACGTGTAATACATTATCATGTTGCTGGCGCGTCTAGTTAATCTCAGTGATTTCGAAACACACCTCAAGTTTGCTTTCGGCCCTCTGGGACCACACAGAGATCTAGATCAATTGTGTGTCCAATTCCTCAAAAGAGGATGACAAGAATATGAGTCAACCAATTCTTTACAGTTACATATGCACCGTACATTATACCCAGAATTAATATTTTGCGTAATTACCTCTGAGTGAAATTATAAAAAAATGTAGAAGCCAATGTGCAATGTATTGTACAAGGGGTCCGTAGGAGGATATTGTAAAGTTCTTCAATGATGGCGTTTTGAGCAAATGACAGGGGCCGCAGCAATCCTGTGGGCCGGCCAGAGCGGTCAAAGTGGCAAATTTGTCAATGTGACGGATTTTGTCAATGTTCAAAGTACCCCACCAGCTCTCAACTTGCAAAGTTCACTCTTCTTATTTCATTCCAAGTACGCATTGCCGCACAGGCCATGATTACGATCCCCAGTGCAAGCAGGGATCTAAGCTTTGTTCTTCATCTTACGGCGAGTGAAACTGAGAAGGTGCCCTGACGAAGGTGGCACATAAGTTTACATTGCTTCTTGACCACGAGACAGTACGAAAGCGGCAACGTTTCCTCACAGCATGCCAGAGGAACCAAGCGTAACAAGAAATACATTTTAAACGAATATTGGAACATTGTAATATTTCATGCAACGCAGCAGCCGATGCTGCAGTGACACAAGCACGTAGAATAGATGCTATGTTTTCCCTCCCACGATCAGGAAGCAATTTGCGCCGTATTGTAAAAGTTAGGTCTATCAATTGGTGAATAAGGTCACGGTTTTATCTAAAATTTAACGACTTCCGGTTTAGTTTACATCGATCCACTTATTGAATTTGACAGTCCACTTCCTCAAATATAAACAGAATTCATCGATCATGCCTTGCCACCGCCTACACCAAATACGTTTTCACAGAATTGGGCACGTTGAAAGCCAAGAGTGTGACTATGGCCATGAGGCCAAAACACATCTCTCGCTCTGTCTGCCTTCATCATGAGACGCCAAAGCACCTACTGAAATTGCCTATTTAAAGGTGAGTTTATGCATTGCCAAGAGACAGGGCGTGCAGTACCATAAACGACGTACACGGGCATCTTTGTGTTCCTATATGTCCTGTCTATTCGCGTTGCAAGAACTCCCTTGTATCAGATCACTGCACGAACTAGTCCACGCAGACGTCTTTTGAAATCGTTACTACTGGCATTAGATCACAGACAAAATTTCACTTAAAAATTATTATCTTTCATCGCCCCCTTTTCTCTTTTCCTCTACGCCCGGGTAGCAGACCGGATATTTCCATCTGGTTAAACTCGGTCTTTCCATTTATTCGTTTCCCTCTCTCTCTCTCAGTTACCATGGACACCAAGGGCCTATCAAATGCTGTATAGTCGAATTTATCGAGAGAAGAAAAAATTCTTCAGGGAAGTGGCATTCTTGGACGCCAATAGCCGGTGTACATGCACCATAAAATCCTTTTGTAAGAAATCTTGTTCACATAAGTGTTACATTTCAACTGTAATCTTAGCTTCACATGGTGAGTGGTAGTGATGTTTTGTTCGTACTGTTCCGCTCACAGTTCTTTTTATAATGTCATGCTGTTTCGACTGTTGCACAAAATAGTGCATGTTCTATATGTACAGTATGCTTTATGTATGTGTCACATGCATAAGAGTGCCAGAGCTATGTAAATGAGTGTTTCATAGATACGCTGCTATACACAAACTCTTCATGGAACAAGGAGCCATGCACCAGTACCGCATTCATGCACCAACGGCCTCTTTGGGTGAATTGCATTGGTTTATGGCATGTCAAAGTGAGATTTTTGAATTCCAAGAACCAAGAAAAGTGCTGGAAGCTACTACCTTTATCGCATTTGTTGGCACGAGCATGAAATTAATTTAACGTTCAGTGTTTCATGCGCTTGTTCACTTATCTAATAAACCACCCTGTCGAATAATTTCAGGCCTTCGGCTAAATCAGAACTGCCGTGAATGTAATTATCCAAAATAAATTAGCGATGTAACAACGTAGAACACCTTCCTTCCCATTTCAATCTCCAACCACTGTTTTGTAGCTCAAATATAATTTGCTAGCCCCTTCTGGACGCGATCCATCGGTGGAGGTGGGGCATTAACGTTGATATGCCCGAAAATTTCGGCTTCATGGCGATGGGCCTCTACCGGCGAAATGAAAAGCAATAAACTCCTTTTTTTTCAGTTTATCTTGTTTTTCCCGCGCAGAGCGCAAAACAATTAACATAGGCCTGCGCGCTCACTTTTGAAACCGAGTCATCCTGAACACAACAGAGTGATTTAGGGGTAAAAATGCCTGCCGGCAAATTGAAGCGTTTTCGATGCATATCCGGCGTTTGAGCATTGGCATATTTGTACATGCGCAAAATACCCGAAGCGCAGAACGGTAATTGTACTCTGGTAAGGGAACACCGTTATCCGAAGAAGCCATTCAACCGGTATGTATACATCACCGGAATTTTTTTTAAACAACCAAAGTAAACCGTTACGGCTGCATATCTCGCAGCGCTATGACTGTAGGCGTGTTTGCTTTGGTTCCCATATCGTGTAAAGGTGATACCGATGGAGTACGCAGGCCTCTGTTGCGCGCGCACACGTACGTGCCTGTGAGTCCTCTGCTTCTATGAAGGAAGACGTGAAAGCTTTATGAGCGCCCGCATCGCTAGACTCAAAAGCGAAACCGCGTTTTTTTTTTTTCCACGGACGCGAGTACCAGTCCCTGATTCTGGTTTATCCTTTCAGAGTTCTTTTGTTTACACGTTTGTGCGTTTTCCCTTTAGCATTGTTTATTTTTTTGCCTCGTTTGCCGACGTTTTTGCCCTTCTTGATGGATCGCCACTTTTTAGCGTTCGCGTTGGATACGTTATTATTGGCACCGGTCCAACGTCGTGCCTTCCCCGCATTGTGCCCGTCCGGCATTGCCTTGTTACCGTGGAGCCTTCCGGAACGGCACCGCATAGGAGCTGCACAGCTGGAAGACGCTCTACATGCTAAAAAGAAGACAGATGGACGTAAAACAGGCTGTGTTGCCTTTCCGTGTTAGCAGCCTCTTTCCAGCGAGGATATTTTTTTTTATTTCTGCAGACTACGCAACTCCTCCTCCAAGTGCGTTCGAAACAAGTTCTTAATTTCTGTCGATCGCTAGGTGCTTTTGTACAATGTCGACCGTATAAAGCCAACTCGCCGAATGGGGAATGCTGCGCGAGATCAATAGAACGCAAGTGCATAATTGTTGTGCCTGGTCTTGAAAAAAAAAAGAAAAAAGATGGCTGACTCGGGACAAAAGCTAATTACTGCTACCAAGACTGGGTCCGGGCATTGACTGAGTTTGTATTTTCCCCCGTGACTACACAGCATCACCGTAAATGTCGCGTTAATTTATTGCCTTTCCCGGAACAGAACGTTTTTTTTTTCTATGGGTAGGCAACAAAGCGACCAGTCGATAACCTAGGCGTCTCTTTTAAACAGCGACCAAATCACCGGAAATGCATGTTCTCCCTGATCACGTTTCTCTTCCTCGAAATTGGATGCAAAGGTTTCTTATTACTACAGGCATATTTGAAATTTCTTACAGCCACATTTGCACTTGCTACAATAGCCATACTTATATCTTTGCTTGAGAGAAACAGGGACAGATCTCTGCCAGGGCAAGCTAGTGTTTTGTCTGCATTGCGAAAAGAAGGTACCGTTAATTACACGATATACCTAACGGGCACTTTACTTGCTCTTGGTTGAGAGCACCTCAGGTAGATTCCTGAAGCTTTTTTTTTTTTTTTGCTCTTACCCTCCCTTGCCCCTTCAGCACGAATAAAACCTGTCAAAACAACCGTAGCGAACGCAGAAAAAGACAAGGAGAATTCAGTAATTCATCCGGCGTCAAACTGATTTACTGCGTGAGCAACTCGCGCACAGATTATCCCGCCATCTCCCGAAGTACCATTCCATTGCGAAGCACACAGGATCGTCCTAGTCTGCAACACCATGTCCTGCTGTGCCTTCAGAAATACTTTGTGTGGTGCAAAATCTTGCACGAGTTACCAAGCGCGAATGTTGCACGAATGGTGCGCTATAGCACGGCGTCTACCGCTCCCCGCACCGAAGCGCTTAGTAGGCAGTTATTTCTTGAATTCAGGGTCGTTCATGACTGTTCGCCGTTTTTTAAGTTGTGTCCGCACGCTAACGCAAGAAAACAATAAACCTCACCAATTAGACTTAAGTTCGAGTGTCAGAGGGGGTAATGGGGAACGTTTTATATCAAGCATGCAAGCGATTTGTGGGTATACGCTCCGCCGAGGTGTTAAAACAATGAGGCTGTTGAATATCACACACTCTGCGATAAGCAAATGTACGGGTTTTAGCGATACCTATAAGCAGACTTTATAATGCAGGTGTTATCTGGAATTTATTATTTGATTACGCAGAACAGATATGCCCTGGCGGGCCTTGCATTGGGGCTCAAATGCAATGCTTCATCATACGGTTGTGTGTAGCGTGGACAATGCCCTGGCGTTGGTGGTTGAAGTTTTTTTAAAGGGATACCTTTCTGGCGGCCACCGTGGCCATTTTATGACTCTGAGCGAATGACGTCACAGCTCGGGGAGAGGCGGCAATTCCCCTATCGCTTACGCGCGCGCTTGACGTGGTGTAGTGAGGAGACATTGGATTCTCGTTTTACAGGGTAAGCTGTTATGAGCTCGTTTCAAAAGCCGTTTCGGTTGGAGATGTCGTTCGCCACTGCCGCCTGTGTCCGTCGCAGATGTCGCCAGGAATGAGGAAAAAAAAAGCCATTTCCAGTCGCGATTGAGCCCGGGCCCGCTGCTCGGGGGTCAGCTACTCTACCACTGAACCACGCCAGCGCTTGCTCGCTTGCTTCGGAAACATGTCCTACACGCGCTTCCTAGCACGCGATGCGAGATGCGTGCCGCGTAGCATCATTACGTGCATTTTGCATTGAAGCTGCATATCACTACACCAGGCGGCACGCTATGTAGCAGTTGCTGCAGAAACCTTGTCGGGGTTGGAAGTTAACCAAAGATCAGTAGGCCGGTAGGCTTTGGGAGCCCACGGTAATACCACAAATAAGGCAGTGTAGGGTGACATATGGGTTGGGCCTCTTTTGAAGTCAGCGAAGTACAGAGCAAAATTAGTTTTGAAGAAAGACTCGGGAACATGGATGAAAATAAATGGGCGGCTAAACTGCACAAGTATCTGTACCTGAAAAGCGTGAACACAGAATTAAGGAAGAGGTCGAGGAAGTTGGCAACCAAGTACAGCATAATCGAAACTGTAAATAGACAACCAGGAGTCATCAGAAAGAAAGTGAGAGAAATAGAGACAGTGAATTGGATGCAAAGAATGGAAACAAAAAGGACCATGGAGATATTTAAGAATGAGAAGAAAGAAATGAGACGGGAAAATCTGTACGATAACACACAGGGCAGTGCCTTGCTATTTGAGGCTCGAACCTGTTGCCTAAGGACCAAAACATACCGGAGCAAATATTCGGAACTAGATGAGGCATGTGTATGCTGCAGTAATGATCCGGAGACCACTTGGCACATCCTAATAGATTGTGAAGGGATTGGCCAGTGAGAACAGTAGGTAACGCGCACCTTCCGGAAGCGCTTGAGTTTAAAGTGGACGGAAGCATTAACCGGACAGCAATCGAGATAAGCAAGAGACGTTTAGAATATTGGTGAAAAAAAAAAGCAGGGAAGCGATTTATTCGACTTGATTTGATCTCTTAGTCATAGGTAGAGGTACAAGGTAAATTTCGGAGAAAAAAGAAGAAAAATAATATTGAGAGGTATACAAAAATGCTAGAATGAAGAACATATATAGTATACCTTACTAAATCAAGCAGGCTAGGTGACTGTTTGTCACAACCCCGTTTCAAAGGGGATGCCAATAAATCATCATTATCATCATCATTGCCTTCATATCGAGCGACTTGTCACAACTTGACATGCACGCAGCGTAGCGTCGATACATGCAAATTTTGCATTGCAGTTGCGTTGTATTCCACCAAGTGTCCAGACATGTAGCAGTTGTATGTAACAGTTGCACGTAGCTGGACCTGGTCAACTCAAGCAGGCTAGGGGACTATTTGTCACCGCCCTGTTTCAAAGGAAATGCCAGGGAATCATCATCATTAACAGTATCATATAGTGCCACGTGTCAAGGCATGTAACATGTGCGTCGCGTAGTCTCGATGACTGTTCTTACTCTTCGGTACACGTTATGGCGCCTCCTGGAATTGTACGAACCGCTTCTGAAGAAACGAATCACAGAGCTACGAGCGCGCCTGCAGCCATGCAACATCGTGCTCAACAGACCGCTTCGCAGACAGCAGCACAAGCCGCAGCTCGCCGTCAACGCCGGGCGGACAGTTCAGTTCTTTCTCGTCAATATGACGCTAAGAGACTTCGCCGCGAAGACCCTGTAGTGCATGCTGCCGAAAATGGAGCACATCCTAATGGAATGTGAAGGAATTGACCAGTGAGAACAGTAGGTAAAGCGCACCTTCCGGAAGCGCTTGGGTTTAAAGTGGACGGAAGAATCAACCGGACAGCAATCGAGATCAGCAAGATATGGAGCCGCTCTTCCAGCTTATGCTGCGACTGTGCTGCGTGTCCGCGCAGGCCTGTGACTTCTTTCCGCGGCACGCTCTCTCTCTCTCTCATTCGTGCGCGCGCGAGGTCATCCAGTTTATCTCACAATAAGACGGAATGATTGTGCGAATTCTAGCGTCCGGCACATGTGCTCTCCGTACACTCCCTGCTCCGTTCCCCTAAGCCTGTTTTCTATGCTCCCTTGCGGATGCAGCAATACACTCTGTGTCTTCCGTCTAAGTCACGATCCCCATCATGTTTCTACACAGCGTGTACCGTTGGAGTGATTTCTCGGCGCATGAATGATGGCGTTCTTGCAATTTTCTTTCGTTGCGGACATAATTTGGGGGCATTCTCAAGGACACTTTGTTTACTACCTTAACACTCTTCCACCAGCTGGAACCCAGAGAACACTGTCAATGCTGCACATGCGGAAGAATGGTGGTACCGGCCATTCCATTACTTCAACTGCGATGGTTTCTGCCTCATTTGAAAAGTTACAGCTTCCTTTCGCAGCCGATTTGCATGGTTGGGTGCCGCGGCCTGACATCTTGCCAGAGATACCAGGCCGCCTCACGCATTACACGACCTTCGGTGCTCTTCTCCCTATGCTCCAACATCCGGGGCTCGGCAGCACCCGAGCACCGGAGGTTGGAGGAGGAGAGAGCACTCCCCAATCGGCCAGCGCTTGCGTCACTGCTGACGTCATTATAAGCACGGCACGTCTCTTGTCGATCTGCGTCATTTCGTCCTGCGTAATTGTATAGCGAATGGTCCAGGAGTATCTGGCTTCCGTGGAGCAAACGGGCGAAGTAGGAAGCGCCGGTGCGCAGCCATCGTCATGAAATCGTAGTCACGCTGTGGTCATTCCGACGTAATGCTGCCGTGGTTGCCACGCCACCATCAATTCCATCGTCGTCTTATCCATGGTTGTCACACCGCCGTCATCTTCACCACGCTGCCATACCGTCGACAAAAACACGTCTACGATAATTTGTGCCGCCGACATAAAACACCGTCACATTTATGTTGTATTATTTAGTTTGAGCGCTGTGTAAAAATGAACAAAAAGCTGTTATGGCGGTCAGCAGTGTACCTCGAACGCACCTTAGTATGGCTGTGCTGATCTCGTCGTGATTACCGAGGAGTTGCTATACATGACTTATAATTTTCTTCCTTTCAAGATATTGACTCGAACTTTGTCTGCGGTGCTATTCGTCTCATGTAAGTAAGTGACGGATCGTTTAGCGCTCACGCACATATGAATGGACTTATTCTTCTTGGCAGGTTGAATAATTTTGGATTCCGAAAGAGTTGCATCAGCCGCTGCTTTTATTTACCCGCTTTGTTTCTGAAACCATGAAGTCATGAATCAGCTCCCACGTTTCTCATATTATGAAACATAAACGTAGGAATAAAAACAGCGAAACGAAACAAGGCACGCCTAAAGTTAATAAAGCGTAGGCACTTTGGTATGTAACCTTCTATGGCGTACTGTTGTTGACCATGAGGTAGCGAGCTGAACTGATGACCACGGTGGTGAGATTACAATTTGGCGAGAATGCGAAAAGGTTCCTCGACTGAGATTTATGCTCACGTTAAAGGGTCTATGGTGGTCAAAATTCATCCAGAGTCAATAAGGCTTCCATCATGCTCTTATAAAGCGAAGCTCTGACTTTGGAATGCAAGCACTCACGTGTTGCCATACTTACCTATTAGGTGTCAGTGCTAACACATCGAGCGGAGTGCACAGGTGAAGAAAGAAAGAAGAAAATAAAGCCAGCAAACAAGCAAACAAACATACAGATTAGTTCTCACAGAAGGTGGCTCAGGAACAGGTATAGCCAAGTTGATGTTTCCTTTCAACCTGGCTCCATCGGACATTTGGCCAAAGCGATAAACGAGCCAAGGACGGAAGCTGGCTAATCTTCGCGAAAGAGAGCAGGTGGTCGGCAGTCTGCAAAGAAGACGAAAGAAAAAAAAGGAACACTTGGTGAGAAATAAGGCACGCTCATTTTGTGGCGCGCCGTAAAAGTGGCCGCCGGACAGAGACTAATCGAAACCGCTATTAGCCTTCGAGAAGAAAGTCCTCGTTGCGGAAAGGCCCTTCTGCGCGCAGTTCGGCTCCACATGGGTTACACAGAGAGGCTGCAAAGGAAGAAAGTGCGGGATAGTCGAGGGTGCCCAAGATGAGACTACCGGTACTTACTTCACTGATAGGTGGGCTTCGTCCACTCCAGAGGTGATGAAATTCCAAGGAAAAGGAAGCACACCGCCGTTCCGAAGAAAATGAAGAAACGGTAAAAGGGGCGAGAATCTAGACACGTGCGGTGCTACGCCGCAGCTGCCGCGAATCTTGATGCGGAATGATAAAGTGAGTGTGTGAGAGAGAGAGAGAGTGAGTGAGAGTGCGTGTGTGAGTGAGAGTGCGTGTGTGAGTGCGTGTGTGAGAGAGAGATAAAGGATGCATCGAAAGCCAGGTAGGTTAACCAGACAGGGAGGTACAGTTCCGGTTGGCTACCCTGCACGGGGGGATAGGGCAGGTGATTAAAAAGAAGAAGGGGGCGGAAGGGGAGAGAGCCTCGCATCTGATTCACATGACCGTTTGTTACTATAGTAAGTCGTTTGCGAAAGTCATCAAATATCGCAGCACAAGCTAATGATATGCCGCATGAGTCCACTCAAACATGGCTATAAATGCAGGAGGTGACTATAGGAAAAGTTCGACGTGGTATATTACTAGTTCATTCGCCATCTGTTTGAAAGCAGCAGCACTGCGGAGGACGAAAGGGAGGCCGCGGGTCAGCTTTATCAAAGTTTATTCCGCAGGCTTTGCTCCAAACGCCGAAAAAAATAAAAATACAGCAACGCAGGAGATAACCGCACCGCAAGAGCTCTAGACTTACGAAGCACTTTCCCCCGTTTATTATAAACAGATTTTCACGAACATCGCGTTGTGTTTTACCTTTTACAAGCTTCAATGGGAGGGGGAAAAACTTAGCGAACGCGAGTGGAAGGTGCTGAAGCAGTCATGGTTGAACGGCTCGGAAATTTGCGACGCACGCTCGGTTACGACCCACGCATGCGTATTCACACTGACTTTTAATTGACAGTCTCCCCGGGAGCGCTGTTTCACGTAGGTAGGTTTGCGCGTGGGATTACGTCGTTGCAAAACAGCTGAGGGCCATTCACACCATGTCGTATGTTTTTTTTTTTAAATGAATTTGCAGACGTACTGTCTTTCTCTTCGCAGGAAAGCGACCTATGTGTGAACGTAGTGGGACGCGACGTCAAATGTCTGATAAAGAAAGAAAGAGACAATATACAACAACGAGGGCTCTAGACCACTTTGGAGAAGTGCATTAGAGAAAGAAAGCTAACGGTCGCTCGCAATGCAAACTTCACAAGCAAATCTACATAGTGTCTAATAGTTGTAGCACCAAAACTACAACTACACTCGGTTTTGAGCGAACTGACATCTCGGAAGTTGAATGTCAACGCGAAGCCTTTGTTAAAGGCTTCGTACATGTATGGGAGTATAGGCGCGAACACATTAGTGTATACAATACAGGTGCCGGTTTGTAGGTGCCGTGTAAGCTAAACCAAATTCTTTTAAATAAAGAACACTTTTACAACAAATTCAAGATGCTGTGCGGGTGTAGCAATCAGTACTATTATACTGTACACGCCAGACGAATGTTTAAAGTAATTAATAATATACTTCAATTCAAACGTGAGAAAAAGCAAGGAAGCAGGTTTAGCGAGTGTTCAACCATAGGATCTAGGAAGAGTGGGAGACCATTTTCACCAGCCGGATGGACAGAAAAGAATACGATTAATCGAGGCTAAGTTTAGCCGCATGATGGTCTTTTGCCGAGCTAAGGAAGGATAATTGGTTAATCGATGAGAGCACACAAAATGTAGGGTATGGGTGCACTTGTAACTCATGACCTGAACACGCGTAGTCATTTGCCGTGTTGTTTCGCTGCGCGCTTGTTCCTTTTCTCCTGCATGGATTTCATTCGTTTGTTGTTGTTACTTTTCTCCGTAACTTACGCACGGAACTACGGCTAGAAACAGCGGATAACTTTATCTTTGCTCCTTGAACACTTGGACCACAGTTGCTGTGATGCTGATGCGTATAGTGACAGCTACGGGTGACGAGTCCCAAGAAAGCACGAGTATAAATAAGCCAGTTCGCTGCTGCGCATTTATCGCCGGTTCCTAGCGGGCGCCTTAGTGGTTGACGCATAATTTGCGCTCACTCGATAACTGCGCGTTTTACATGGCAGAAGTTTAACGACTGTAGTGATGACGACTTGGGAGTAAAGCGGAAATTGGAGTGAAGTCCGAACTTCATCGCTTCGCTCACCTTAAAAAAAAAACACACACACATTGAATGCTGCAGTTTTACGTGCCAAACCCGTCATCTGATTATGAGGCAATTGACGCAGCGCTGAGGGGCTTCGAAATAAATTTCACCGCCCGAGATTCATCAACCAATGCACTGTACACGAGAGTACTTGCAATCTGCCTCTGACAGAATGTGGCCGCCGCGGCCGGGATTGAACCCCCCACTTTTAGCTCAGCAGCGCTGTGCTACCACGGCAGGTCAGCACACTCGTAGTGTCCGCTGGAATAGGAATGCGTATGCCACACAGGCGCGGCCGTTATTTTTCGTTGCCTAACTATCAGTCTACGTTCCGGGATAATAATATATTAAGCGTCGTAATATATTCTTTGATGTTAGGCATTGCTTCAATGCCACCAGGCTCATCTTGAAAGCGCCGGAAGCAGCCATATATTTGTTAACAACCCCTACCTGAAACCCCCGAGCTATTCTAAAATGTATGCCTTCGCTCGCCTCTTTTGCGCCAACTGTTAAAACAGTTGCGACCTGATTAGGCGTAGCAATAGCGTCAAGTGAATTGAATGTGACGGCTCCCAGAATAACAATACCAAGCCCCGCTCGAAGTGGATAATTAAATGAAGTCATTACCTTTAACGGATTCAGCATCGGGCTGGTGGGGACGTCTACTGCAGTAGGGGTGGTCGGTAGCAATTCCAACCTTGCAGTGAAGTTGCTCATGCGCGTTGGAGTTTTCAGAATTTCCAAGCTGTCGACGGCCATAACAGAAAAAATATCAGCACAGCAGCAAATAAACTATCTTGAAGGCAGGCACCGTAACAGGGAACGAACGAAATTTTGGCACTTTCGATGTCCAAGACGATGAATCAGGAGTGGCGCACAAAGCAATCGAGTAGCGTAGCTAACGCCTGCCGGCATGTCTGGTACTAATCATAAGGTCCAGTGCAGCCCCACGTGCGAAGAAATAGGAACAGCACACCATAAAGCCGGCTTCGTTTCCGGTTACAGGTTTGAAGCAACGTTTTGAGTGTGTGCCGCCGGCGCATTTGTGTCACAGGGAGCGCGCCAAATGTCACCGATCGTAATGTCTGTATCATCGCACCAAACTGCGCTTTTTTTTCTGATCTGCGCTGACTGTAACATTGTTGTTGCGACCGCACGGGCACGCCCCCATTAACGCGAGCCTGCGCATACCAAAGCGTTTATCAGTTACAGCCGGTGCTGCTAGAACCCATAAGAATGCTTCCGACTATCCCTTTAGCCTTAATTTAGAAAATGCCTGCTCTTGCAGAACACCAACATAAGGTGCTATTACAATAGGAGACCCGCAACGTCGTGCAAGCCAGGCTGCTTCCGGCACACAATAGGCACCAAAGCTTCTCGCTTCGCGTTTGGCGACTGCAGAAGCCCATCACGACTGAAAAAAAAAAAAAAAAAAGCTAACCGAAATCTTCTGAGCTTTGTTTGCTTCAAGAATTGAAGTGCCGAAGACGGTAATCATTAACGAGATGTAATAGCGCATGACGTTAATAAATTTCTGGTTACATGTGCCTTACAAATATATACACGCGTTAACAAGTCGCACTTGTTTCAGCGATGCGTTTTCGGGGCAACGCGTGTCTCTTAAAACACTCCTTAGAGTACCAAGAACTTAAGCCGACTGTATGACAGAGCATTCGCAGAAGAAAAAAAACACTGGGACCATGGCTTTGACGGCAACGAAGCCCTGCTTTTTAAAGACGACTGTGCCTGGGCACCAGTTTTTATGTCTTTTCTTTTACCTTTTACTTCTCCCTTTCCTCTTTCCTTTTTCTTTCCACTTCCCCCTTCACCAGAGTAGTGTAGAGAAGAAGGTGTAACCTGAGCAATGTCTTTGTCTTCACTATTGAAAACATTCATATGCCAAAAAGCTGTTAGCTTAAACAATTCATATTTACGTATGAATATACGTAGAATACGTAAATACGTAGAACCCGTATTTCTCCATATATTATATGGGAGCATACGGGTCTTTCTCTCAAAATTACGTTGTGATATAGAAAAGTACAAAAGCCTTCTTGCTGAAACTTTTAAGGTGAGCGGATATAAAGTGAAATCCTGTTTCACCACCCATTTGAATTGAACGTAATGCACAGCGCGGGAACCATGGTGAACTCGCGCTGAATTTAGCGGATTGGCTGGCGCTCCCATTTCTGACGCTCGGCATTCTCGACATTTAGGTTTGAATGAGAACAAAAACATAAAATGCGGTTTACGTGCTGACTACCTGCATTGGTGACTTGTTATCATCTTAAGTAGCAAACTTGTGATGATGACGTAGCTTCGAGAAGCTGGATGGAAAACACACACACACACACACACACACACACACACACACACACACACACACACACACACACACACACACACACACACACACACACACACAAAACAAGTTTGATGCAATTCATTGTTCGGGCTACATATGTTTGTCATCCTTTACACGCCGTTTCAGCCAAGAAGGGAGGAAATAAACTAGGAGGGAGTATTAGGTCACACAGCGAGCTTTGGTAAGCCACCTCTCCGTGAGGCCATCACCTTTGCTTTTTCGTCCTGAAAAAGTCATCCCAACACGAGAATCGGCGCTCGGCGGACTCGGCCAAGAAGTGCTTGGTTCCTGGTTGCTTTAAACCGATGCGCACTTGTTGAGAGCCTGTATTCATGAAAGCCTTTTACGCTAGAATTGTTCGAAAGTCAAAGTTTCGACTCGACATACTATTAGCGAAGGCGGCGGGCCAATGGCAAAAAACATTACGAACGAAAAACTTATTGAATTCAGCCCCAGGTTCTTTGTCAGCCGTTCTGTGTGTACAGTCTCCCGAATCTTATAGTAACATCGCGCGAACGTCGATCGCATGGCGTATTAGTAGCTTATAACGGCGGGAAATGTGCTCGCACGCGTGCGAAGCACACTCCCTGGCCGCTATCTCGTACGCGTTCGAAAAGCCCACGTCCGGTTTCATTTCACGCGATTGTCCAGGCAGCGCCGATATCGTGGCGTAGGCCAATCTAGGCCAATCGCGTAAGGTGAAACCAAACGTGGGCTTTTCGAACGTGTACATGATAGCGGCTAGCTCTGGCATTGTCTGCTGCGCTGTTCAATTGATGAGGGCACACGCCCTGACAGGGTTGTCTATGCGGTCATGTTTACAAAACAAAAAATGAATTAAATAATAAACCCGGTGTGAGAGAGAAATTGATAAATGAGAGGAAGGGATATGTTAACCAGGACTTAGCCCGGTTGGCTACCCTACTACGGGGCAAGGAAAAGGGGACGGAACGATTAGGAGAACAAGAGAAAGTCCACTGTGGACATCGCCGACGTGGTAACTGTTTTTTACTCTATCACTGACGGTCACTTAGTCCGGATCACAGACGGTCACTCAATCCGGTAGTCTTCAAAAATCGCATCAACGTTATTGTGGCGTTTTGTAGCTGCGATATTCTAGGCCATGGTCAAAAAATCTTGTTCAAGCTGAATGATTTTTATATAGCTGATTTAGAGCTGTGTACAGGTTGTATTTCGTTTTCAAGTGATGGGCAGCAGCACAGCAGGTGTTCTGTGGTCTCCTGGACACCGCAGGCATTGCACTCGGCGCTATCAGCCACCCCAATCAAACACGTGTATGCATTGGTGAATGCAAAGCCCAAGCATAAGCGGCACAGCATTGTTTCCTCACTTCGCGGAAGTCCCGGTAACAGCCGCAGTTGCATAGATGGGTCGAGAGAATGCAACCGTTGCTGGGTGAATTCAGGTTTGTGCCACTTCTCCAATCTCATACGGTGCGCTACCTTGCTTAGGTGTTGGGCTGCGTCAGTCCTCGATAAAGGCACAGAAACAAGGTTTGCTCCTTCGTGTGCTTTCCTAGCAGCTTCGTCGGCGAGGTCGTTGCCGGAGATACCGCAATGACCCGGCAGCCACTGAAACACGATGTCGTGTCCTTTTGCGATCGTATGGTGGTGCATTCCCCGTATCTCCGACACGAGTTGTTCACAGCCCCCGTGAGGAAGAGCTGACAAAAAGACATTGTAGGTGTGAATATGTGTTATATGGTGCACGACTAAGAGGTGCACGACTTTTTTATTTATTATTCTTTTGTTACTGGACCCGCGCATGATCGTGGAAATAAGCAAAAAAAAGTAAGAAATAAAGGGAATTTATCAACGCATACAAGACAATGTTTATGAATGATATGGAATCTTAGATTACAGAGTCAGGGCATGTGCCCTCCTTAAGTGAATAGCGCAGCAGACGAAGCTCGCACTGATAGACGTTTCACGCGGTTGCGCGTACTATAACCGACCTCGCCGCTTCTTGCCTTTATATGGCGCTAATATTCCACGTATTCGATGCTCGCGCGATGCTATTAAATATCTGGGAGGCTGCACATTTTATTCCGATGTGCATGTTCAACTTCGGCAGTTCATTGCAGCGCATACATTTATCGTTTTCATTGCAATGTTGGAGTGCGGCAGCTTCACGCTGCAGTCGCACCCGTTGTCTTTTCGGGAGAGCGTGCGTTTAGCGCGGGTACCACGGTGGTCGAAATCACTAAAGCTTACCGTGACAGGATCACGTGTTCAGCGAACTGTTTCTGGCTTCAAATTGAACGCCGTTACGCTCCCTCCTAGTTCCTATGCATACATGGCATCAGCCATCATACTATACTTTCTACCGCAATCAGTACAGCCAGCTTTCGCCTAATAACATTTGAATTATGCACTACAGCAGCCGAACAGCGAGACCAAGACGTCATAAGCATAATTACTTCATGCCCATGACGAATGAACGCGCCTGTAGTTACCGCAACCTGGACACGGCAGACGATCATATCGCGATGGCCGAGATTTGTAATTGGCATAATTAAAGAACTTTCCCCACCGTATGTTGTCACGCGCTACGACCGCACGTTTTCATAAGGGAGGGATTCATTCGCCAGGGCATTAAGTCGAAGAGCTCGCAGGTATCAATCACGATTAGAAAGCGTCATTAGGACCACGAGATCGTTACTTGACCAGCAGCACCGTGACTGCTCGGTTGGTGGGCGTCGTCTATAACATTTGCATCAGGCCGTAAGAAAAATCGCTTGCCAGAGAGCGAGTAGTCCTAAAATTGTCTTGCATGCTGGCAAATACGACCTGTGTGTTGTCGTGGTTGGAAATATTGGCTAGCGAGGTTGGCGAGGTTACGAATGGGTCCTCCTGCCTTGATGAATGCAGAAGTACACCTTTCCATTTCAATGTATCGTACTGTTTACTTGGGCCGGGATTACATGTTGTCATTCTGTGCTAAAATAAAAAAGTCGAGAGAAACAAAAGGTAGAAGAGAAACATACGAAACTTAGAGACGTTAACCGCAGTGATGTCTAGTTTGCTATTGGCAGAAAGGCGGTAATGTGTAATTGATGATTACGGTAGTCACGTGAAAGGGATTCCAAACAATAGGTGAAAGTGTTGATATTTATTTGGTATAAGTGCACCTTTTCAGGGAAAGCTTGAAGCAAGATTACTTTGTTAGTTGCAGTGTGCAAATGCAGTGGATGAGGTAACCGCCACAGACACCGTTCACGAAAAAAGGAACCGGTTCTTGGAAAGTGATAGATTTGTCTTAAAAGTGGCATTTGTTCCTTCGCATTGACATGATGTCGCAAGCCTTGCCTTATTGTGTTGGCGGGTTATTATTGCCGATAAAGTATATGAATAGCAACAAATGTTCTAACCCGTTGTCCCTTTTTTCTTCTTTCAAGGTAAAGGAAACCGCGGCGTTGATGTGGTGCTATACTGACCAAGACCATGCGCATGAATACGAGATGACATATGACTGCATAAGTAATGCAGGTCGCTTTTTAACGCGATAGCGTTTAGGGCCCGTGTTGCAGAAAATCTAACGTCGGCAACCGGCGTGTGGTCGCGGGTGGCGGAGAAAATCACCTAACTACATCGACCGCGCAGGCCCTCCACGTGGTGCAAGGTTTTGGTGAACAAAAATTGAATTTCTCGCAGTGAAATCCGTCAGAAAAATGCTAAAGTACGACTTTACCATTCGAAGTCGGATTCGCCGTCAGATGGTTTACCAATCGGCGTCGGATTGTAATTTGAATGTACGAGAAAACCTAATTCTGCTACGAGGAAACTCAGACACAAACCCATTTTCCAGCATTTCTACCAGACCTGCGCGCGTCAGGGCAATAGAAAACAATTATAAAATAATAAAGAAAGGTGCTAGGGCCTTCACATTTTAATATAAGACCACTTACATTGCCCCTGGAAAATTGTCTTTCCAGCAATGCATTTCAGTTTAAAAGTGAATCCGACTTTAAGGGGATCGGTGTAAGCTTGGTCTTCGTAAGCTGGCTTTTCCACGTTCAGTGTTGCAGTGAATGAAGCCTACTTGCCATATGCGAACGATGGGATGCGAACGGGTCCTGATAACGCTATCGCGTTCTACTCTTCAAGGCGAAGCGTAAGCGTCCTCCAAGTTTTTTTTATCTCACCTGTGTAGCATGCAAGCTTGAATACAATGAGATATTTGATTTTTACCAGGAGGCAAATTGCAATCTCACTCGTCGCACGTTGGTAAAAGTAACGCTACTCGTATAATTGTACAATGCTGGGCTTTTACGCTGTGACGTCCTAGGTCGCTTACTGCGTAACCCAGGCCGCTTTCTTTGCCGTTCTTGAAATAAGCTTTATTAATACGAATCTAAAGGTGTTTATTTGGCAGAGCTCGGAGCAGTGCAACGTCAACGATCAGGGCAGCCACAGCTTCTAAGCACGAGAGCCGTTATCGAGCAAGAGCGCTCGACTCACAAGCGTTGCGATCCAGTAGCGCTGAACCCACTAGCATCTCTCTTCTTAGCTATACAATCACCCCGGGAGTGATAAGGGAGCCGTCTGGCGACCTAAGAGCTCGTCACGATGAGCGGGTCGTAGTAAGACTTTAGACGGTCGACATGGATAATGTCTCGTCCATGGCAGCGCATGTCTGAAGATGGCTCAACTGGTTCTATTACATAGTTCACAGGAGATGCGCGCTCGAGGACACGATAAGGGCCTTCATACTTCGGGACCAGTTTTGATGAGACGCCAGAGGCAATCAAAGGGACTGAGAGCTACACGAGCGCTCCCGGATCGAAGGTGACCGTGAAAAAGTCGTCTCCGCACGTGCTCTGCTGGCGCTCTTGATCATCGGAAGCAAAGGCCCGAACGAGGTCGCGGCACTCTTCTGCATGCCTGACCGTGGTAGAAATAGGCACGCACTCAGATGCATCCGGACGGTACGGTAGAATTGTGTCGATGGTGTGCGAAGGGGGCAGACCAAACAGTAAGAAATAGGGTGAAAATGCAGTGGTGCTCTGCGTAGTGGTGTTATAAGCGTGGATTACGAAGGGCAGGATGGCGTCCCAGTTCGTGTGCTTGGAGGCGACCGACATTGAAAGCATGTCGCCGAGCGTACGGTTGATGCGTTCTGTGAGGCCATTCATTTGAGGGTGGTACGCCGTAGTTGTGCGATGAACAACTTGGCGCTCTTTGAGAATGCCTTCAACTACTTCCGACAGGAAGACGCGTCCGCGACCGCTGAGCTGTTCTTGAGGTGGACCATGCCGCAGAATGAATCAGCGAAGCAGGAATGTGGCAACGTCGCGCGCTGTAGCTGCCGGAAGGGCGGCCGTTCCGGCGTATCGTGTCAGGTGATCAACTGCAACAACGACCCAGCGGTTACCAGCTGATGTCAAAGGAAGTGGTCCATACAGATCGATTCCAACGTGGCCGAACGGCCGGTCAGGGCAGGATAGAGGCTGCAGACCAGCTAGTGAGAGCTGGGGTGACGATTTCCGACGCTGGCAGTCGGGGCATGAGCGAATGAACGTTTGAACGTAGTTGTACATTCCTCAGCAGTAGCAGCGTTGTCGGAGGCGCTGGTAGGCTTTGGAAAGTCCCGAGCACTGACCTCCACAAATTCTAAAGGTGTTTATTTGGCAGAACTCGGAGCAGCGCAACGTCAACGGTCAGGGCAGTCACAGCTTCTAAGCACGAGAGCCGTTGCCGTACAAGAGCAGCTCGACCCACTAGCGTTTTGATCCAATAGCGCTAAACCCACTAGCGTCTCTCTTCTACGCTACACGAAGAATTCTTGGCGAGTTCAACCCAGTTTTAGGTTAAGGCTATGTGGCGACTATCTGGAGGTTCGATGGGCCGATCACGAAGACAGGACAGTCTAAAAGTGCTCTTCAATGAACCTCTTTGGCTCCAACTTGGGTCACCAGGTAATAGGGACCGTTCCCGTGGGTATGTCCCCCTGATTATGTGCCACTGCGGCTCGCTCTGTTAAAACCAGAGACTGGGCCGGCATTCCATGTGTGGCTTCACAACAGCGCGGGACTCTACGCCCCGTTGCTGTCGCGCGTGTTGCAGTTCATCCGAGGGAAGAACTGCTGTCAGAGCGGCACAACTTAAGTCGCTTTCCGGATTATGCAGCCCGAAGAGAGTGCCATTTCGAAATCTGCGCTGCACTCCGCATCAGTTCCCAACATGTCGCAAAAATATTACCCGTTCGCTGCAAAACAGTTACATATGATTTATAAGAACCATTCTCTGCCAAATCTTGAATGCTCAGCATTACGTAGGTGTCGACTGCAGTTGTCTCTGCTTTTTTTTTCTCTCTCTCACTTGGCTTCCTGGACTGAGGAGGCCATCCGCAAGGAAATCGACCTATCAACTTCGTCTGTTATCAGGAAAATACAATAGTCATCTCACAATTGCGCTGAAAGCAAACTCTGAAGTGCCGATAAACACATTTTCTTTATTGGTGCAGCTATTTTTAACGCTAAATATTATAACCTCTTCAAGGAAATAAATAAATTAGAGAGATTAAAGTACCTAACTTCACAGGGACGCTGTAGTGAGAGGCTCCACAATAATTTCAATTACCTGCGGTTCCCTGAGGGACACTTGAGCACTTTTTGCATGATGCGCACGCCAATTTTCAAATTGTAGTTCTCTGTACGAATGGCGGAATTAAATTTAGTGAAAGTGAGCGAAAAATTATTTTCCTGCTGAACTACAGTAGGTGGCGTAAGTCAATCGAAAATGAATCAATAGGACTTGCGAAATGCACCTGAAGCATGTAAGTTTATTTAAAAATTTAAATTGCATACGCTTGGCGTGCTCAAGCTTGGTCAGCTTGTGCTGTTATGCCTTGCTTTGTAGAATATTAATGTGTGACCTCATGAATTAACATTGTGCATTAGCTAGAAAATAAGTCTTATAACAGCAGCGTTATAATAGGCGGAAATTACACATATAGTTCCTATAATGAAATACCGTCTCTGAACTACAGCCAATGTGTTACTGTAACCAGGAAATAATGTACTGGATAAAGTCGCGACGTAGATTACAGTAAGAAGGCTCCTTTAGGCTGATGTAAACGGGACCGCACGCGAACCGCTAGTTTGCCATGAAAGCCGATCATTTCGTTGCTGTGGCAACGTGTTGATTCCGCTCCGACGTGCACAACTGAATTATTGACGTATCAAGAATTCGTAAGTGTTTATGCATTCATTTGTTGTTGTTTGCACACGGACTGCTGCATCAAGCATAATAAAGTTGTGCGATATTGATAAAGAAAAAAAAAGAGAAAAAAATTTCATTGTGACGCAGTTGGCGTTTTAAGTATACTTAGGCACTTCTACTCATTGACGGAAGTTATTTGGATTTTTATGTCATCGTATACGTGGTCGTTTAAGAAATATTTGCCTGTTATAAAAGCCATTGAGTAGCTTAGTTTGTAAGATTGTGTCTTTCTTCAATTTACTCTGTGCAAGCAGTGCCTTATTCAGAATAAAATTATTGATGTGGCATATGTTTTCGCAAATTTTCGCCAATTATAACACTGCTTTTTCACTAAAGTGACAAGAATAGCAAGCGGTGTAGTTATCTTTTTTTTTGTACAAGCAGGATAATGTACAATAGGCTCAAGAAAACTAGCAGTTTACTTGTACTCGTACCTTCGAGCACGATTTAAAAGCTCAGCGGGTTAGGGCAGCATGCATGCACCGGTTATTCTTTGGATGAATAGGAAATATCAATCACGTAAAGAAAACAGTGCTTATGTGTAAGGACAGCTTTCGAAGAAAATGTAACGGTAAAGATCTAGTTCGACGTCGTGTAGCGAGCTCTAACGGAGCTTTAACCTAACTTCCGCGTATTCTCGTGAACATATAGCCATGCTGCTTGTACACGATGGTTAGATGCTGTGACACAGTTTTAATTTAGAACGAGTAAGAGACCTCTTTACAGTCAAACAAATATTCTAATGAGGAGAAAAAGGTAATATGTACGCTTATGAAGATTCAGGCGATGTCGTAACCTATAGAAAAGAATGGAAATAAGGCGAACGCAGTCGCGCTCAGTAATTTTAACGCATTGCTTAAATACAGTTCTTTAAGGTGCCGCCAGCAGCTATGATGTCTGCGGCCGCGCATAAGAAAACTGATTGTTGCAGCACAAGTGTAAAAAAAAATGAACGTGACATTCTGGTAATTCATGGCGCTTAAGCATGGCCGCGAATGGGAAAGAGCGAGAGGACGAGATCACCTAAAAAAGAAAAAAAAAAGGAAGAGGTCAGCGAGTTCGGCCTTAGCTATTGTTTACTATGACCCCGTGCTCAGAACTGGGGAAGCAGGACGTTGAAGCATAATGAGAAATGATAGTGAAATGAAAGCGCATATATACAATTCTATCACGCTGCAGCATTTCTGAAAGCCCTGTCAAGGTTAGTAGCTTGCGAAAAGGCTAGAGCCGCGATATCTCCGTGACACTAAGAACTGACATACCCAATGGCATGTTATGCGCTTTCTTTTTCTATTTTCCTCACTTATTTGAAACAGCACAATTTGGACAAAGCGGGAGAATGTGTCCCACACAGACAAATATATCGTACATAGTTCCGTGTCTTCACATATACTCAAAATTTTGATGAACAGGGAATTCTCGAGCTACTGATCTACGATCAAAAAGGTAATTATTTTTCGTTCGCAGAATCACTCGAAGCAACGAAGAAGAGAGCCAAGTTGCTAATGCGTTTCAGTCTAGCGTAGAGCTGGAAAGCGCGAACCATCGTCTCTCGGCCGTGCCAGTCGTTTTATGACCTTCGAGGTAAAAAATCACCCAACTGCAATCCGGTAAATGGTTTTGTACACGCTTTGGTGCTCCGACGGCTGCATGACAAAGAACGGTCGAATCAATGAACGGAAGTTACTAAATCAGTCAGGCGCGCGTGCCAAGCGTCACACACGGTTTTCACCTACGAGACCATTTAGGAGTGGTTGGCCTGTGCCTTCGCAGCCGGTATGGACCTTTATGTTGCATGGCAATTGCCAGACACGTTTCTTGCGGCTTGCCTAAGTGCCTAGTTGGTGGAGTGTGTAATCTTTGTTTAGTGAGAATAAAAAATGTAGCTGCAGTGTTTTTCTCGCAAATTTAGTAGACGTGGTGTAATAGAAACAGAGAAGGTTAGTCACGTTTTTGTGACTGATGAAAGACGCAAAAAAAATGTTTCATGGTTCGTGGTTGATTACTGAAAACACTAAGCTCGTATACGTGCTTCGTTCACGGTTTGACATGCTGCTGTTTTTTTTTTTTTTTTTGGTTTGTCGTTTTCCCCCGTGAGGTGCAAATGCATTAACTTTTTACACAACAATTACCACGGTAAAGTGTTGCGAGATCTGAGTTCAAAGTGAAGCAGACGTGAAGGAGCATAATATCTCCGCATTTGAGCGTTTCTGTGAAAGCATGGCAATTTTAAGGGAAATCGAGTGAAAAATGGTTGATTTGACAATCACATATGCGTTATTGTACCACGAAAGACTATTTCACATGTTCCTAATAATACTGTAATTCTTTATTTGTATTGGTAACAGCTAATCAATGAGAATATACGATTAGCCATATTTTTTATCAGAGCCAGTTTCCTCGTAAACGTCAACTTACTTCCACAATAGAAAAAAAAAGAAAGTTGCAGCTAGTGGAAATGTCATGCCGACACTTTTTTTTCTTCCTTTCGTTGCTTTTATTTTCTTTTTAATTGTCTTCTTCAATACGCCAATACACATTTATTCGCCTTTTCTTCAGATCTTGGTGGGTGCATGTCAACACTCGCCAATATCTGAACCAACACCTCCCAGAACTTTTCTGTCCATTTCTTCATTGTGTTCATGTTCAGTCGGTGGTTACTTCCGCCCACCATTATGAACCAACTCGTCCAACAAACTACGCTACTGAACTTTTAAGATATACTTTCCAGAACAAGAGAAAGTAAGCAGATAATATAGGGACCACATCCGGTAAACATCCTTTATTAGGTCAAACACAGGTCTGTCTGTAATTTTCACCGAAATGACCTGGTTCTACAACTCCTATTAGCTCCTTCAGTTGCGATGCCGGTCAGTATTAGGCCATCGTTGAAGTCATTTGAGATTCTCCCAGAAATGTTGAAGATGCGCCGCATTGATCAATGAGCTCGTATTTTCCACCAACTGTCTGTCGAAATTCATTTCATCTTTGTCAATTCACAAGTGCACCTTTACCAATGCTTTTAACTGCTTCATGGGCACATCACAAATAAATGAATTGAATTGATTTGAACTGAAATACAGATGTGTATTTGCATTCCACGTGTCACGTCTAATTTTGTAACAGCGCGCATGCATTCATATTTGATATCACCGTATGATATTCAAACATGTACGGTACGTCCTTAAGTGCGAAATTACAAATAAACGACATGAGACAAAGAACAGGAAGCCAGAATTTAGACATAGCACTGGAGCAGATATTTAGCTAACTCAGTTCTTTGAAATGAGCTACGTGCTCTCCAAGTAACCTTTTGAAAATGAAAGGCAGAGCTCGATGGCAAAGTCCCAAGCACTAAACTTGTTTCATCAGAAAGGAATGGCATTAAAGAGGCACCAAAGGAGAAGAATGCTTCGGGTACGGAATAACAATCGACAAACGAAGTCAGCTTTTTTTCGTCAAGCGGCCTAATTTCATCAGCACGAAGAAAGAACTTTGCTCCGAAATGAAATCAAGCTTTTGAGTGCAGATCTCTTCAAAGAAGGACCGATAGGTTCTTCGAAACGAACGCCCCAGAATTCCTTACATATGCAAATCAGCCGTAGTTGCTGTCGCCTCAGAAGAAAGAAAATGTGGAAAAAAACGTCAGCAAGTCCTCTTAGAACAGGCGTCGAATTTCGCTCGAGGAGGGCCTTTCTTATTTCTCTCGTATAACAGTAAAATAATTCGGCTTTTACTTGAGTGCTTACCCCGTTCACGAGTCTTGTAAGTAGAATGAAATTTTTCGGCACTCTTGGATGGTTTGCTCTAGGAATATTCTTAAATTCTGCATTTGCGTACAAGTACATTTTATATGTGAAATGAAACGTGCACCGGTTCCAGTCAAAAAGTGGTTTCTAGTCACATTAACACAGTTTATACGGTCAATAAAATGGTTCCTTTTAGCAACGAAAAAAAAACCAATGGAACTGACGAAATTGTATAGGAAAATGTCGAATGAAACATCTTGTCGCAGACAATTGGCGTCTGAACTGAATGTTAATACACGTCTCTGGCTGAAAGGTCACTTCAACAACTTGTCACTTTTGGTCTTAAGTTCGAGTTTGAAAACGTTACAGGAAAACGTATCCTCCCGATAAAATATACCCTGTTATATACCAAGAGATTGGTCGGCAGTTTGTTCCTTTGTGTTTGTGCGTAAAGCACATTGCTTGAATTGCTTACTCTGGTGGGTGTCTGTGTAGATGATCCACATGTCTAATGTTTCTAGACATCTCAGTGTGCTTGACATCGCAGAATTCATTCATTCATTCATTCATTGACAATATTTGTTTCCGGCCTAAGAAATTGAAGGAAAATTAGCTGAGAGGAAGGATGCGTTTTCCTCTAACGTTTTCAAGCTTGATCTTACGACGAGAAGAGACAAGTTGATAAAGGTGACCTTTGAGCCAGGGACACGTATTAAGCAAACGATGTAATGAAAAATTCTTTGCTGGAAGCACTTGCTTCTCCAATTGAAGGTCAACTAAATTTTGGGCACCATGACTTTTTATAAAAGAGTTGATTTTGTGTTTTGTTGCGTTTTGTATTCCTCCTAGCCTCACCTCTTATTTATTAAAAAAATCAAAGCTGAGAACCAGCTAGAAGTTAGTAATAATTGCAAAAAGCCCTCGCGGTGGCTCGTGAAACTGTAAATCTAGCCAAATATCGCGCGCGTGGCATTTCGCTCCGCGGCGTTGCCTGCTTTTGGATTTTCGCGGGGATGTAGGCCTATTATAACAGTAAAATAATTACTATTATAACAGTAAAATAATTACAGTAAAATAATTACTAAATAATAACAATAAGTAAAATAAGCATTCTCCTCCATCCGTGAAACAATTAGCATTCAACACACTGGTAGGGTCGCGATTAGAATATGCTTGCGTCGTCTGGGACCCATTCACGAAAAAAAAAATATAAACAAACTGGAAAACATAAACAGGCTTGCCGTCCGCTACATATATAATTGTTATGGACGTTATGACTCCCCATCTCAATTGATTAATGAAAATAATATTGCCTCCCTAGAATCCCGTAGAAAAGTAGCACGTCTAACATTGCTTTTCCGCCGTTGGAAACGGGAACTACAACTTGATCATTCACCATGTCTCCAGCCGCCACCAGCTAGACCTACCAGAAATAATCACCCCGACAAGATAACCCCTATTTTCGCGCGCACAAATTGCTTTAAGTATTCCTTTTTTCCTAGAACAATAAATGATTGGAACTCTCTGCCGGCCGATGTATTGCTGTATTCCTGTTCCTATAACCCTCTTCTCCAAGAGCCCACTTCGGAAGCGCCGCATTCTTGCTGAAAATACGAAAGAAAGACTGTTTCCCCGCCGAAGTCTGGCGCCGTGACTTCTTCTTGAACTTTCAAACGTGTTTTTTCTCGGTACTTCATTTTGTAGCATTTTTAGAGTTTGTGCACTAAAATTTGTAGACTTTATGTAGTCTGATCATTAGGAAATTTGGCATGCTTATGCTTTAACATGTCCTGAATTCGATGAAACAATTTTCAGAGCTGTCCACAAACGTATTCAGTAAGTTCATTTCAAAAGTTTCTTCGCTGAGAATGGTAAAACTGAAACTCAGCGTTGGAATCTTTTTTATTCTCTAAAACACAAATGTTGCAGTATATTTTTTTTCTTGCTTTATTGAATTATACTATTCATTCGGAGCAATACGAGGTATTTTAGTGCTTTCTTGTGCTCACTCTTATCGCCTAAGCTTGCACAGAAATGCATTGTTTTACAGATGCACGGCGTGCGAAAAGTTAACCAAATAAGCTATACAAACCAAATTATATTTGAATAGGGGAGTTCTAACTCTGTAAATGGCGAAAGTTTCATTGAGCTGTCTCAAATATTTAAAGAAACGTTTTCCCCCTTAACTTGCTTAATTTTATGGTTACGATGACTCCACGATGAGGTAATTACTAGGAGGCTGCTACAGCAATGGCCTACGGGGACGCCATAGGCCACTGCCGTAGTAGGAAATCAGCCACATATTTTGTGGAAAAAAGAAATGCAATCAAGCTCTGTTTCCTTTGAGTACACTGATGAAACAAGATGATATAATGTGCCATTGCAGCAATATCCCCATTCGAATGAAGAGTTTCAGCAGATTTGACAGACGAAAATAATGCAGCTAACTCTACGCATCTTTCCACACTTCTGCCTTCAACCACTTTATCCACCTTCCCTCGTTCCTTTGCGCAGGACACAATAAAGGCGAAAAGACACTTCGGAGATATAGTTGATTAACACAGCTAAGGCTTGCACGAAGGTCAGATTAAATTCCGACCGGCTGGCTAAAAATGTGGGCCTCGAAATCGGTGGTCTTACGTACTTGATCAAGCAGGGCGGCGCCGCCTTCACCTAGGTGATATAGAATGCGGAGTAAATTAGCTTTTCGGGAATGTACGTGCGTATTTTCTTTTTTTTTGTCGAGTGGCTGCGTACAGCTTTAGGCCGAATTTCCTGGTGCGTGCCTCTGCTTACGTGAAGGGATTCCTTACGCTTGCCATTGCTCTTACAGGTGTCTGAATGGCAGGTTTATCGCGACCTTTTACAACGTAGATTAAGGTAAGTTAAGCGAGGTCATTGGACCTGAAATTATGGTGGAATTGTCGTTGAACATTTTCATCTTTCATTGCTATCACCTAATTTGCTGTCATTGGTTTTGCCTCCGTGGGCATGTATTATATATTTTTTGCGACGAAGCTGTTTAGGACTCACCATTTCCGGTCGTCGCGTCCGGACCTATGAAGAATAAAAAATCTCATGGGCCCCCGTATGCTGTATGTGCGAGTGAAAGCGCGCGCGGGGGCGAGAGACGCTCGCGCCTTCAGGGGATTCGAACGCCTGCGTACGCAGCAAACGCGCCTTCCACGTGAGGGTCGTGGGGTAATTTCTGCCATTGGTTCTCCCTCCGTGGCATGTATTCATATTATTTTTTGCAGCAACGCTGTTAAGGACTCATCTTTCGATCGTCGTGTCCGGCAATGAAAAAAAAAAAAACTCATTGGGCGTATGCTGTATGTGCGAGTGAAAGCTGCGCGCGGGCGAGAGACGCTCCCTTTCACGGGGAGCGAACGCACGGCGGAGAGCAAACGCGACTTCACAGTGGAAGGGGAGTGGTGGGCGAGGAGGGCATCGAGGCACCCTAGACTGTGCGTGTGCGTGCTCACTCTGCCACTGCGGCGCATGAGCTCAGCCCTGCCTAGGGAGCCTAGACATGCTACGCTGTTTTAAAACAGCGTTGTATGTAGGCTCTGTAGCCCTGCCGGCCTCTGCCGCCGACTCTCTCCGGGCTCTCGCCCGCCTCTCCCCATAGATTGTCGACAACGGCGTTTAGCCGTTCGTCACGTAGCCAGCGTTTTGACAGTGGTTGTGTGCGGTCACACAAACAACGCGCACAACTGTTGTCGACGGCGGCGGCGTTTTGCTCGCGTTCGCACCGAACACGCGCGGCGTTGGTGACGTGTTTATGAAGAACGTGCCAACCTTTGCCGTACACCCTATGGCGATGTACCGTAGCGACCATAAGGCCATGGTCCCTGTGGTCACTAAATAATTGAGAACCACCGGATCATATATATTTCCCATTCTTTAATAGTTCAAATAACCAATTACACTATCACATCTAAATAGTCATAATTGGGAAATGCATAATTCCCACCATAGTACAGCTTCACTGGTCTTCCCTCTCCACCCCAGTGGAAGGGCTGACTGTTTTTTGTCTTTGATTTCGGTAACGAGCAGCGTCATTTTCTTTGGCTAAAATTTAAAAAAATATATACATATAGGAGCATACGATTTGCTTCGTGATGATTAATAAAACAGGGTGTCTGTTGTTTCACAACGTTCCACGAACAACTTCCTGCAAGTGAGCTTGGCTGCAATACGAACATTACACGTCAGTAAAGTGCCGTCAACTTTTGGCGAGACTGCTGAGACGTTTTTCAGAAAAGATATCGCTCATGTTCCAGAACATCATGAAGGAGCAGTGTCTAGGATTACAGCGATCCCATTCTGATGGGCAGAAATAATGCTCACCAAGTGGTTTAGAGGGAACTATAGCAAACGTTTCGGGCGAATCTTCGAGGCCGTTTGAAGGTTGGTTCTATGAGGTATAATTTTGTTTACCAAAACTAATGACAAAATTACGTCAGAAATATATCGTGGTGATTTTTGTCCTACTAGAGCTGGCTTCATTTCTAGCGCTGTTTTCCTTCGCATAGCTTGCCGAGCGTGAAACCAACAAACATATTTCGACAAATTACGAGTTTAACACTGTAAAGCGTGCTTTGCCGCAAAAAGAGCCTTGTGAAGGCAAAGCCAAACAACCATAAAAAAAATAAAAGGAAAGGAAAGGAGAACAATATGATACTTAACATGAACTTTATGTTATTCACAATGAACACTTTGAAGTCGGGCACACAGTGGGTATACGTTCCCATTGCTGAATATTATTAACCTATAAAATACCTCTTGCGCGTGATACATATGGTAAGTAGTTTCTTATTACCATGTCCAATCATTTGGATTTATAATGTGTCTTTGTCGAGTATATGTGTTCTACGGCCTTGTTGCTGACGCTCTAAAACAGGGTAATTTAATATGATTAGTGCGCTAGTTCAGTTGATTCGCAATGCATAGCGTGCCCAGCGGAGGAAAAACAAATGACGAAGAAGGAAACATAGGACGAGTGCTTCTCCTTTGTTTTCTTCCTTATCTTAGTGTTTTCTACGGTGATCCAAGTATTGAGTGCAATATAGAGCAAAATTTTGTTGGTAACATTTTTTTTGCATATTCAGCACACCTATGTTTCTAAAAGCAAGGGACCAATGCCTTTTCCACCAGAAATGCAAATGCGAACGTAAAATGCCAATAAAACGACAAACAAAGGAGCCAAAAGGAGCGTTAAATAAGTTCAGACTGACAAAGTACTCTTTAAAAACTCTAGTTTCATTAATTTCGACGTAAGCGGTTGGTTACATGAAGAGGAAATAAAGGACTAACTTTCATTTTTTTATTCCGTGCCGAAACCGTAAGCGCCTGTACGTGATTGTGACGTCATGGATTTCCAAATATGTTTTTGTATTTGGGACCATTGTGGTCGGCAGTGAAAGTTCTTCAAACCTGCATAATTGTAGTCTCTCGAGCTCCCTTGTAGTACAATGTCATCCATATTTGCCTACAGAAAACTAATTAGCCTCAAGAAGACACCATTAAGTCCAGTGACGTCACTTCTAGCTCGTGAGGGAGGTTCAGGTCAGTGTCGCTACCTGTCTTTCATATTTGCGTGTTTTCTGGAATGTCAAGCCTCCTATCACGGGGAGAGGGGGCTTTTTTTTTCGTATTGTAAACAAATAATTTTCAATTAGAACTCAAACTATTTTATGCTTAGTGTCTGAAAAAAAAAAGAAAAGCAGGATGGCAATACGATTTGCATGATCGTGGCAGTAATACACACTTTAGCACTTGGAAGCCGACCAGCGCAAGAAATGACGCAAGAGTACCATGCAAAGCTGGGTTGTGTAAAGCACTGGTCATACGAACTTACCAGGGCGCTTTTATTTACTGCTCTCCAAGAAACGAGAGTCTGAGACTCTAACAGAGATGTTGCATGTTCAGTTCGTAATTGCGTTTGCAGAACATGGGAGCCGGACAAGTATTGCGAGTTTCCAGGAAGCAATAAATCACGTGCGAACAGCGCGTCATCGTTTCGTGGTGGTGTAATGAGGAAAAGAAACGTTCGTGATAAAGATTGCTTCATAAAGGGAAAACACGCAAGCAACTTTCGTAGTGAAAACACGTCCCTTCTCACGCAACTAGAAGAGGCGTGCATCATTAATGTCCCTCTGAGCTATGCGTTCGTAATGTATATTTTATTTCAAGGCAGGAAAGATAATTGTCAGAAAACAGCCCTGCGCATAAGCAATACAACCGTATACAAATGATTTCTGTGAAAGGACAAGATTCTAAAAGCGCAGGGACTGTTATTTTTTGCCGCTCTGCGGGATAATTGAGCTCCTAACGTGTTCTTTAAACCAAGTTTTCAAAAAAAAAGGAAGCGCGAGACGTTGCATATTTACTATTTCCGATCTTGTATGCGCATATTCATCCCTCCCTGCATAAGGCAGCAAGCTGAGCGTAGGTCCGATAAAAAAATCTAAATTGTTCATTGGGATCCTGGCTACTCTGTGAACCGAAAAGTATTCAGTGTTGCAACGCCCATCACTGTAGCTATCATGTAATTATAGCATTATCTTTTTCATTAGATTTGACATATTCCTTCTTTTCTAGGCTCTTATGGTATTAGAAACAATGCAAGTACCCTTGCCCTATTTTCATGCGTGTACTACACGGTAGCGTTTTTGTCCACGCAAAGGAAACTATATCCGAGTACGGAAGCACACAGCCACATTTACCTTCCCCTGGTGACATCTATATCATGCCACTTGGATTCACAGAAATCATTATTCATTTCTGCTTTCGTATAATTTTGACGATAAAAAGGGAGACACGTCACCTTCCAGGACATATTGTTTCAAACCACAGGCTCACCCGTATGTATGAATGGATGTCCCACGACGACGAAGGCAGCTGAAATTCCACATCATTGCTTGGCGAGCATGTTTACCTTTTTGTGCTGTGCAGTCTCACGTACGCCACGCATCGGGCTAGGAGGATGTTTGTCGTTTTATATCAATGTAATGAAGAAATATTGAGCAAATTTGCAGAACTAAACAAAATTTGCACTTCTACGAACTACTTCCGAAATTTTTATGGCGATCTTTGGAAACCATCATGTCGAGATTACCGAGCAACCTGCATTTAAGTGCATAAAAGAAGAAATCATGTATGATTATGGTCTTGCCAAAAAAGCAAAGTTACAAAGTGCTGAGTCAGAAAGTTGAGATAGATGTTCTTTAGATTTATTGGACCTAACAGGCTTCCCTTTAGAGCCGCTGTGAATTGGCAGATCACAAGGTGGCCTGTCCCTCTGACGCCGATATTCCCGACATAAATCTCACGGCAACTGCTGCTCCTACCACGTTTTTGGATACGCCGCGATCTGTTCTCAAAATTTCGTAAAAAAAAAGGAAAGTCACAAATTTACAAATATCTAAAAGGAAGGAGACGCTAAAGAAACCACTCACATCACGGCTTCCTGATGTGTATCTTTATGTTTACATTTCGATTCCAGACGTAGCAATAAGCGTAACAAAATATTCGTAAAGCACGTCTGCGCACCGCATCGTAGATGCAATGTGCATGTCAATGGGACTCATGAAATTTAGAAATGTTATAGCGAAGTTCCCGCTAAACAAACACTGTATAAGTTTCTTTAGTTTATAATGCCTCAAGGGGTAGCTGGTAGTAGGTTTCATCCTTACTATAAATAATGAACTGCCAGTGTTTCTAGTTCAGAGCTTTGCGCTTGCCTATCGCCTTAAGTATATACACAACGCTTCCTAATGGTAACTCACATTACCGGCTTCCCGCCAGCTGCCATGGAAGGGAAGCAGTATTAAATTTGACAGGCAGGCAACAAGGTCACCATATTACCACACATTCGAAGTCACCACCTTTTAAAACTTAGTGGCTGCTGAAACCTACCGAAAGAGCTTCATTTATATCTTCCGGCTACTCATTAGTGAACTCAAGAGGAGTTGCAATGTAGTGAGTGCCCCGCCAAGATACGCTCTACGAAAAGTGGGCCCGCGGTCGAAAAATCAAACTGGCTTCCGACAAAAAATAATGAAAAAAACTTTTAAAGTATACTATATACTGAAATTGGTAAAGTGAAATGGATATCACCAGTAATTGTTTACTTCCATGTCTTGTAGCATTCCCTCTGGCAAGCAATTAAACCAGCGTTGCCTTAATTGGTATCGCTATACCAAGCTGAAAAAAAATAAAGCTTAAATTCTCAAAGTCGCCAAAGATAAACAATTAACAGCGTGCCCTTATGAAGTTTTTACAACTGTGTATGTATATTCTGTAAGATTATGATGCACGAGTTTCAATACGCATTGTTCGGGAAGAACATTTACAATGTGCACAGCATTGCTTCTTCATCAGTAATAAAATAAGATACTTTAATTCTTCAATGTCATGCACTGTCGTTTTAGCTGGTATTGCTGCTAAATTCGAGAAAATCCACATTTGTACTGATGCAAAAGGGTAAGGAAACTTCAAACAAAACACCATGAAGTTCAATCGCATCTTCATCTGCAGCTGCGGGTTTCATGAAAGCACCTGCGATTACAGCCCCCGTTGTTCTGCCTCCTTTGAATGGGAACACTCCGTGGTAGCTATTGAACACCTTAGAGCTTCCCTTACACACGGTTTCCTTATATTAATTCTATTCACCTTAGCCAGTAACATTCATCGCCTGCTTTCGAGTGTCGACTGCAGATTTCGGCAACTTCATTACATTGTTTGCTTTCGAAGGCGCGACGCTAAAATTCACAAAGCTGCTAATGTCGAAAGTAATTAGGCACTCCTCTTTAAGTCCTGTGTCGTGCTCCCTGGTCTGCTCCAAAAACTACAAGAATACCTAGTTTTCTCGTTAAAGTTTGTGTTCGAGGCCTTGTATTGTGAGTTTGCAGCCAACTCACTTTCATCCGTATGGGTCGTACTTCATTTTCTCTTTCTATTCTCCCTTTTCCTTACCCCTAGTGTAGGGGTAAGGTTACGTGGCACACCCTGTGTGATTGACCAGTAGTGATATTTAGAACTGTTCTAATTAAGCAATGAAACTTAGTTTATAACGTGGCAGTTCACTCCAGTATTCAATCTTTTTTGGAATGACAGAGTAGTTATATGTGTCGATTATCGCAGATATGGCCATGTATTGGATAACTTGATCTAAGAGACCATGACCGCATTTTTTTCGTGTACATTTGTGTGTTAAAACTAAGGCAATTATATTTTACTTGCAAAAGTGAAAAATAAAAAAAGGAAAAAGAATTAGACAGATATAAACTATGTTGTCTTCGATCTCTACCTTGTATAATACGCACATTCTGTACGTATTGTGTTGGTGGTGATAACGAAAGTTATCCTTTGTCGTTAGCTTTAGGTACGGTTATGTTATTTACCTTGCGCATCCTCCCCCCCCCCCCCCCCCCCCCAAGAAAGAAAAAAAAAGAAAAGAAAGAAAAAGAAAGAGGAAACAGGGAAAGAAAACAGAGGTTGAGCTCATTGAAACATAATGTTCTGATCTGCGTTAATGTATGGGCTGGTTACATAACCACAACGCCGCTTATATGAACTGAAGTTACTCAATGTCAGCGCACCCTTTAGTTTTTAAGTAGTATTTTTGAAAAACACAAAGTTCAGTGGACGTATAACAGATAAGAAATGTACGACTTCCACGGAAAACTTCTTTCCTCATCAAATCAGCCTTGTTCGCTGATAAATGAGCAGCCTTTAAGCCACTACACGTCGAAGATATCGCCCGGTTGCACTTGAAGCAAATATTTATTCAATTTCAGTACACACACACACACACACACACACACACACACACACACACACACACACACACACACACACACACACACACACACACGATATATATATATATATATATATATATATATATATATATATATATGCAGGTAAATTCGTTGTGCGTGCATACATTTATAACACGCGCTGCTGAGACGAAAATACAGGCGTGTTTCATCTGCTGACAAGACTTACAAGAATCACGGCTCCCTGTTTTTGTCTTTGTTTACTCCGCGTCCCTGCGAGATTGCATTTAAGTATCGATCCATATAGGAAGGTCGTTTCGTGCCAGACTGCACATAAAAATCAATATGAACGATAAGAATGAGCCCTGCGTGGTTATCATACACTGTCACAGTGAAGGTCGTCGTATAGATCTGTTTTCCTCCCGCACAGCTTCAGCATGCTTCTGCCCTACAGTTATAGAACACGGCGACGACCTTATAGCGACAAGCTTCCAAAGTCTCTGAAGCTTGTAACCGTTACTAATGAACTTTTTATCCACTTTCTTACCAAGCACAACCAAACAGCATAGCTTGTCTCTGTACCTTAAAATCGGAAAAGCCAGTTGTGTCGGCTAACACCGCCATCCGCCTCGTTAAGACTACACGGTCTGGCCTCCCGATCGATCAGGGTGTTCCTTGTTTGCAGCCTCATTTAGCGTTATTTGTCAAAGTAGATTTCCGTTGGACAAAGTAGTCGTTGCGCCCCAAGCAAGTTATAGACAGCATTGCAGTCTTGTTGCCGCTGCAACTTGGCAGCAAGCGACAACTGCCGTGGACTGATGTTTGCTCTACTACAAATCTTCGCTGCCGTTTATCGAAGTAGTTAAGCGCTTCCGCCTTCATTTTTTTTTCATTGACTAGAAGTAGAGGGAAAAAATCAACGGCGATAACAACTATATCTGATAAAGAAACGTCAAGTAATGCTACAGGAACAGTAATGAACCCCTACGTGTTCTGTTTACATTGCTAACGCATTGGCTTATCTCACCCGCTTTCCGGTGTTAAATACTGTCGTATAGCTGCCTTAAAAAATAGCAGACAGTCTATATTGTGTACATGCTTCTAGCAGGTGTCATCACTTATCTCTGTAGCCCACTAGCTTACCCAGAAATATCTATTGACATTCTGTTGACTCCCGGGTATCTTGAGCAGGCCGGAATAACCTCGTTGACAAACTATTGAATACGAGCGAACACATCATATCTGTAGAATTTACTCCACTGGGAAGACCTGGGACTGAATTTACAAAGCTCGTGGGACCGAACTTACAAAGCTCGTGGGACCAAATTTAGAAAGTTCGTAAATGTTTAGTCTCATTGGCTGGGCCGCTTTATGTGATGATATTCCCAGCATTATTATCGGCTGGCATTTGCTCTTGCGAACCATTCTAGCTGAAGGGATTTTTGTGAACACCGCCTCTGGCTCGTGCTTAGTTTCTTAAGCTCCTGCGCGAAGTGAACTCCGAATTTTAACGAAAGCGTGCTTTTCACTTCACGCGATATAGATGCAGCAGAAAGTTCAAAGCTGGCAAGCGACAGCTTTTTGTGGGTGCGCTGGAACGACAAAGTAATAGAATGTAGTCCCAGATCAAAATACCAATAAAAAACCAAAAACAAAGCAGGAACGTATGCTGGAGCAACCGAACACATGCTTTAACAATTCTCGCAATGTACATGTAAGTGCACTTAAACAAAATATTATTATATCGAGCAGTTATCACAGTCCTACATAACTGCACACTTTCTTATGAGCATTTAGATGAAACAGGGAATATTATTTACCTTCAAAATTCATATGGTTGCAGAACGAAAGAAAAAGAAAAGACAGAGCTAAAGATATCACTTTTTTAGCGACTCTTCCACCTAAGACGTCATTTATTTGCAAAAACATCAATTCATCACAATGTAAATCAATACCCACTTATAAGCGACATCTTGCTTCTAATTCACACGACGTCTACGTTATCATCCTTCGATATGATTTGACAGTTTCCTGTTTGTGGAGAAGTCTGCGACACAATAGTTGCCAACACTTTCCACTTCATTTAAATAAATCACTCACCGACTCGTTCGCTACAGTATTACCTGCCGTGGCTTCCGAAATACGTCCATACAGACGTCACCAGTCTCAGTCTGCGTGCTGCGCAGAACCTGGCAGAATTTCAGCATTATGTCAAATGTTTTTTTTTTCAATCTCCCTAAATTTCCCCTGTTACGCAGCAGAGAGAGGGAGATAAAAAAAGCAAAGGAAATACATAGAAATGGAAGATAGGACGGAGGGGCTGGAAAAGGGAAAGAAAGAGCGAGATGACAAATCACAAAGTTCCTTGCTATTTGAGGCTCGAGCTGGCTTCCCCAGGACAAAAACACACCTGAGCAAATATGCGCCATAGGATGAGGCCTGTGTGTGCTGCAAAAGTAATCCCGGAAACGACTTGGCACATCGTAAGGGAATTCCAGGATATTCACCCACCGAGACCCGTAGGGAGTGTCTACCTTCCAGAAGCATTGAGATTCAAAGGAGATGGCCGGATTAACTGGTCAGCTGTCGACATAAGTAAGAAACAATTAGAGTATTGGTGGGGAAAAAAAGCAGGGAAGGGGTTGATAGTACCGGAGTCATTGCAAGCTTTGGCGATTTTACAATATAGTGATAGAGCTCTTAAATACGAAAATTAACCTCGAGTTCATATAGGCAATATGCTAGATAGCAATAGGTGCAGTGGAACATGAACAAATCAAGCAGGCCAGATGACTATTTGTCCCTATAAGATGCGAATAAGCATAATGAGCATTGAGTCGAGGTGGAGTGTTGAGTGGAGCAACGTTATAGTATACGGACTTTTTAGAATACGTTCTAAAATACCTCCTATGGGTTTATTCTAGAACGCATTCTAGAATACGCCTTCTGGGTGAGATAAAGGCCCCAGTGAATTTTTCCACTGTCGAGACGAGAATTGTAAGCCCTCATGTTGTGATGTGGCAAATAAGCACCCACATCTACTTAAAAAAGGAAAATAATAAACACAGATATGTTAAAACAGTCATCGCTTTATAGTCGAACGGCTCTACAAAGAATGCCTTTACAATGAAACGACCTGTATAACGAAGAAACTATTCTGTCCTGGTTCTATTGTTAGTGGTGTGGTGCGCGACCTTTACAACGAAGTGACCTGTATAACGAATTATTTCGTAGGCCTCAAGCACATCGTTATAAAAGCGTTCGACTGTAGTCGGCAACGAGTTATAAATGCAGTAGCAAATACAAGCTTTCCAGTTCAGGGAACTTGAATAGATGCGCTTGACATTTTTGTGTCACTGCGGCGTTATACGTTCAATACTGGCGTCTCTTCAGTAAAATGTTTCATGCAGAGCGGAGGCACAGATGACATGTGGAATGTGGATTTGCGGGCGAAGTTGGTGCTGAATTCTTAAATTGCTTAACGAGTATTTAATTTCCAGAATTTCACGGGTTGTTAGTTGTTAAAACAAAGGCTGCGTAATATCGTCCTCAGAGTACCTCGTTTACTTGAGGTTAAAATATTTCAGATGTTTCTAGTGAAAGATTGCGGCTTTGACTGAACATAAGTTGTCATTCACGCAAACCAAAAGAAAAAAAAAGAAAAAAAAGAAAAACAAATTTAAGGCCGTAGTAGGTTTGAAAGAATCGCGTTCTTATCTCACGTCGAACATGCATTCGCGTGAAATGTAAATGTAGTGCTGGCGCATGGCTATAGTGGACCTATGGTCTACGAGAACATATCGACGCCTTCCTGGTCTGAGCCGCTTGCTTGCAAATACCCAGCCGGTAAGTTGTTATTCACGATGCGCGCGAGAAGTTTTCCGTTAAATAATACCCGCTTAGATTTTGTGTAAAATTGCATGCTTAGAGGCAAATCAATTTTTCTTCAACGCACTAGCCTTTGCAGCACGCGAAAGTGCGATATCCCCCAAAATGTGACGACACTTATTTCGCCCTCTAGCTTTGATCTTTCGCTTTGGGCCTGTGTTGCTAACGTCATTACGTGGGTCCGTGCACGGGCTATTGGCATTGTTGCTCTGAGATCACGTAACAGTTAGTCGTACACAAAATATACTGTTGCCGAGGCGAGAAGAGGCAAAAAGCAAGAACTTTCGAAACAACACTTAACAAACGGCCGCGTAGACTAGCCGAGAAGAGATGCGCGGCCTCGTCCGACGATAGCAGCGAACGTTAACAGGAAGGCGTACACGCAGAAATAAAACCGCTGTATCATGAACGCGCAGTCGCTTGGTTAATTGAATCACGATGCAACAAGAGCGAGCACGTTATCTCGCTGCACCGTTATCCGTGCCTGCAGCGAGCGGTAAACTGTTACTGCCCCTTTATCTAAAATGGTTTTCTCCATAACGGCATTGTAGTAACAGGAAACCACAAATGGTAATTGGGTTATTCACATTGTATCATAGCGTGAGATCGTTTTATTTTCTGGGTAAACTTATTTTGTAGCCATAAATGCCCGTTGATATTTCAGCCTTGTGTCAAATGTTCTTGTTTTTTTGCTTCAATCTCCCTAAATTTCCCGTACATTTTACAATGTTACGCAGCAGAGAGAGAGAGAGAAGAGAGAGAGAAAAAAAGCAAAGGAAAAACAGGGAGGTTAACCAGACGGTTCTCCGGTAGGCTACCCTGTACCAGGAAATAGGGACAGGGGTGTGAAAGATTAGAGAAAGAAACATTAAAAAAATCAAGCGCCATTAAACTGCTGTGAAGGTCGATTACAAGCGAAGCACTTTAGCACATGACATTGAGGTGACACAGAATTTACATAAAAGATATGAGGAAATTTTCTTTCTCTTGAGCAGCGACGGCAGTCATCCCCAAGAGAGACACAAGCACACACACTTTTATTTATATCGGCGGTCTTGATAGGTGGCATATACATTCGCGCGGTAGACTACGGCCACCTCGGGCAGTCAGCGGAAAGGGAAAAATCTTGTGAAACATAAAAAAAGCAAAAGTCAAATACTAGTAATCAATTTACGAGAAAAGACAATATACAGCTATGAGTACAAGGAATGAGTGCTTACAAACATTAGAATAGCAAACTTGGACTTCCATGTTGCTTTCGTTGGCCGGAGACCTTTGACATAAGCTTTTCTGAACGTGTTATCCGCTACAGTGTCCAAACGAGGTAATGTACACTCCAAATAGGAATTACAGTACTGATGATAAGTCGGGACTTTTTAAAATCTAATATTACTGTCGTGGGGGTAGGCTAAACGTGAATTTCCGAAGCGAGAAACATCATCATCGACAGCCATTTATGTCCACTGCAGGACGAAAGCCTCTCCCTGCGATCTCCAATCGCCCCTGTCTTGCGCTAGCTGATTCCAACTTGCGCCTGCGAATTTCCTAACTTCATCACCCCACCTTGTTTTCTGCCGTCCTCGACTGCGCTTCCCTTCTCTTGCTATCCATTCTGTAACTCTAATGGTCCAACGGTTATCCATCCTACGCATTACATGGCCTGCCCAGCTCCATTTTTTCCGCTTAATATCGACTAGAATATTGGCTTTCCCCATTTGTCTTCTGATCCACACCGCTCCCTTCCTGTCCTTAACGTTAGGCCAACATTTTTCGCACCATCGCTCTTTGAGCGGTCCTTAACTTGTTCTCAAGGTTCTTTGTTAACCTCCAAGTTTCTGCCCCATATGTTATAACTGGTAGAATGCAATAAGTGTACACTTTTCTTTTCAACGAAGCGAGAAGCATACGCAGGTTCAGTCCTCGATATGGCTCGAAGCGAACGCCTCTTAATGCGTTCCTCCTTCGTTTCCGTGCGAGGTTTGAGGAAGCGAGCAAAGGTCAGAAGCCCAAAAGTAGTCGTGGTCGTGATTGCTACCGAAACTGGACGGCACGAAGGAGGACTGTATAGCGAAATCGATTCTGCTTGGAGACCTGCGTGCGAGAAAGCCGGACCGCATTTGGTCCGGCACTGTCTCGAAAGACAATGCAGTCTATCAAAGGGGGGCCTTGGATTTAGGAGTGGTTGGGAGTTCTCGAAGTTACCAAAATGAACGCACTGAGATGAATGCGTTGAGTGGTGAAAGAAGGCATGGTTCAAAACGGCTACATGTACATTAGAAACTTGAAGAGAGGTTCAAGAGAGGAGACTGAGCTGATTAGGCATAATATAATAATAATAAAAGAGATGCTATATCTACAGAAAGACAGCGATAATACGAAATCAAGGCAAAAGTAAAAAAATAGGTCATAGGCCTGCGCGACACACGCAGCACAGTCACAGTGTAAGCTGGCGGAGCGGCTCAAGAGTAGCTCCAATTTCGGCACCACGCACACCAGGGTCTTGGCGACAAAGTCTATTCGCCTCGTTTTGACGAGAACAATCTGAACTGTCTGCCCGGCGTCGACGGCGAGCTGCGGCTTGTAATACTCTCTGCACAGCAGTCTGTTGAGCCCGATGATGCCTGGTTGTAGCCGCGCACGTAGCTCTACGAATCGCTTCTTCAGCAGCGGTTCGTACCTTGTGAGGAGACGCCATAAAGTTTACCGAAGAGGTATCCAGAATACGTGGCGCACATCTCACATCGGAAGCGCGTTGATCGCGCGCCTCGTCTGAATCGCATCTCGTCGTCTGCGCCTGCGCACGTTGCGTTTGCAGGCACCTTAACTAGATGGCGCCATCATACTGGCGGAAGCTGGGGATCGCTTTTTTTTATTGCGCGCTTCGTCTGAATCGCATCTGGTCGTCTGCGTCTGCGCACGCTGCGTTTGCCTTACCTGCGCTACCTTACCTAGATGACGCCACCATACTGGCGGAGGCTCGGGTCATCTGCGCCTGCGCGCCTGTCTAGGGCGCGCTTATAGGGCATTTTCCCGCTGCCTCATAGCAAGCGCTTGCGTGGCTGAGTGAAGTATCCGACTCCCGCGCAGCGGGCCTGGGTTCGATCCCGGCTGAGAACAGGTACTTTCTTTCGCATTTCCGGCGATAGCGGTTACAGTTCAGCGGTGGCGGAGATTATCGCGAACCAAAATGGCTATTGGAATGAGGCCATAACAGCTTATGCTGTAAAAAGAAACAAAGAAAAAAAAAGCATCGGCGTAAAAAGCAATGCCACGGCTATATGAAATGCGCCAGCGTCAAGCCGGCTAAAACGTCACGACTTTTTGCAGCGGAGAACGACGTCTCGGGTTGGATTCCCAGCTGTAGGGACCAAATCCCGATCAAAGTAAAATGCGTAAACCCGTATATGCTTTCATTTAGGTGCACGATCATAAACACAAACAGGTAAATAAATATGGAATTGTCCACTGCACTGCCTGTCAACAGTAGGCCACCGTGCAGCTTTAGAGATTAAACCCGAACAATCAAATTAACCGCAATGGGCGTATCCGAAATGCAGTGCCAGGCATGGGGAACGCAAAGCTTTATGGACAGTGTTCATCAACCACACGCACTTCCACTGCATCTTAATAAAATCAGACAATATCAATAATAAAGGATGAAAACTCCATGGAAAGGGGCAAGCGTAGCCAGATCAAATGTAGAAAAAAATATGCTTAGGCAGCAAGCGACATATACGTACGTATACGTATGTTCGGAACACATTGAATTCGTCGTTGTTCCTTACTGGTACCATTTGGCCTACCAGCGCAGTTCTTCCTTGCTTGTTTGAAAGCTTGATTTTTCACTGTTTGCGCGTGAATGTTATTGATCCTTTTCTATACCAAATACGAAAAGGAAGGAAGGAATAAGCAAATAAATCAATAAATGAATAAATAAATAAAGAAACAAAAAAGAAAGAAAGAATAGCCGTAGCCAATGATCAAATTCCCGTACGACACACTTTAAAGTTGGATTAACAGCGCAAGGACACCAGAGGGGACAGAAGAGACGTTCTGTTCTCTCTTGTGTTCTATGTTTCATCTTCTGTCCCCTTTCGTGTCCTTGCGCTGTTAGTCACACTTTAAAGCATGTTAAAGAACTCTTCCTTCGTACGACCGATGACAGCAACTTTTAGGCAAATGGTTATCTGAAAGTTCTCGGCATCGACATAGCTGAAGGTATGTCATCACCAACGTGCACACACATACACACACACACAATTAATAATAACGAAAGCGGGAGACCGAAAACAAAGTAGAACCCAGCACTCTCTCAACGACTGTAGGCAAGTCAGAATATTTCAAAGAATGAAAAAAATGAAAATTTGCACTGGTATTCTCGGGGGAAACAATTCGAACAAACTCCGGTTAGAGTTCTCCATTGTGACACCACGCAGTGGGAAAAGAGAAACGGGAACACCGGACAGACATATACGAGTATCGATTTCTGCGGCAAGTCTGAGGGCGCTTAGCCTAAATGAAATCGGTCTGCATAGAAAAAAGAGAGCCAGGCGTCTCCGGAGACGGGTCCCACCTGCGTAGGAAGCGTACAAATACAGCCACCAATATGTACGACACCCTAGGGAGGGTAAGAGGTAAGAGAAACGAGAGAAATGAGTTCACGGAGATCTGGATGAGGCAAACGCACAAAAGCGACGCTACCCTTTCGGTGGGGATCCAGATCGATTGATTGAGTAACAGGTGGCGAGTCCGAAGCTGCAGACGCGTCAGTAATGTCGCCAGTTTCGTTCGCGTTCCCTTTTTTTTTTTTTGCTTATTAAATTCATGGTTGCTTTAAGGCTATGACTGCCAATATTTTTTCTGCTAAGATACCTGTCGCTTGACTCTTTTTTTTTTTACTTCGTGCTCACCAACAGTACGCCATATAGCCGCTGAGCCACCACGATCCGTGCTGACTGGAGTGAAAGCTGTCGTCTCTGTGTCACTTAGATAACGAAAGTGCGCCGTAAGGGCCAGGCGAGCTCCGATTAGTCGCAGTTGGCGTTCGTGAAAGTCATGGCTCAGCTTGAACTGGTGCCCCAGTGACAAAGAGATACACAAAATTGGCAGAGAGAAGTCAGAGTTGTTAACCAGACAAGCGTCTGGTTATCTACAGTATGGCGCAACGGTGCCTTCACTGCGTTCTGGGCCGATTATCGGTGGGCGGATTATCGGTGAACACGGTGTTCCAGTAGCTTCTATGCGGTCAGTAGACAACCCCCTATGCGCCTCAATACACTAGACATTGATTTCATTTGTATGTCGACATGAGGGCAGTGGCACAGCATAGATGGTCTGCGTTCTCCTCGTAGTCGCAGAAGTCACCTGCAGACAGCCCTGTTGCTGCGGTTGTGTGTGTATTGGGCAGACATGAGAAGACAAGGCTTACCTGACATTAATGTTACTAATCTTGTCAGATTCACATATTTACAACCCGTATTCACTGTGGTTGCGGGCAACAAACAGACGCCGAAGCGTGCAGTGCTATTTGTAATTTATGTATTAGAGAAAGGACGCTTAAGTCAAAGTAAAAAAAAAAAAAACCCTCCGGTAAACGCCATTTTTATAATGCCGGATTTGCGGGACATTATCAGATCAGCTTCACATTACTCCGCCTGTTTATTAAATAGGTTCCCGAATATGCGTCACACGAGACACCTGTCACTACGCCTACGTAACTCACTCGCTTCTCTCTCTCTCTCTCATTCCTTTTGCAGTTACTGAGATTGGTGACTTCATCATATAAACAAAAGATATCACGAGACGAAATCATGCTTGGCCGAAAAAACTTCAAACTGAATAAATTTGAATAGTAAGTACGAGCTTGTTGAACGAAGTCAAAAGCAATCTGTTTGAAAGACATTCGTGCTTCTGATGGATAGAAAAGGAAAACTGTGTATAAGAATGACCTTAAAACCTCAAAGCAGCGGCCAATCAGCTGCTTATAGTGTTAAGCTAAACCATCGCACGTAGGTTTCATGTTTGCAGATGAAAAAAATAAACAAATAAAGAGCCACATATGCCCCAAATGACAACCCTGCAACGCAGCGAGCCACCAGCCTGCTTATCGTGCTATATGCTGAAGCGTGTCGACATTACGAGAGCTGAACAAATTGTCTCCCTGCAGTTCATTTTTCAAATGCTTAAGCCTAGGGCTAGGTCATCGATCATTTTCTGCGACGTTCTGCCTATCGCTGCCGCGATAACTGCGGCGATGAGCTTGGGAATCTAGGAGTTACAAATCACAGACAACAGACAAGAAAGAAAGAAAGAAATGGAAAGCGGGAGAGATGAGAGAAAGCATAAGAAGAGAAAGAGAGAAGGAGAACGCGAACGTGTTTAAGCACGGTCAGCCATCACTGCAAATTTTCTTCGATAGTGCGCTATCGACGCCGCACAGATGGCTATTGTAATCCTAGGATGAGGCGATAATTGCCTGGGATTAAGTGGATTCTTTTCATGCACGTTCGTGTTCCTCATTTTTCAAATGAACCGTCTGAGCTGGACTCATGGCGAAAAAGATGGCGCCTAAATTTCCGTTACCTTGTCTTAGTTAAGTTATTACTATTGTTATTTCTTTCTTTTTGAATTCGAGTACCTAGCGACTGTGCGGAGATGAGCATCATGTGGGGCGTGGATTAGCATTGAGGTGTTCATAAAATACATCGGTGGTTCATATATATAATGTTATAATATTTCGGTCACCAATAATTGAGAATCACTTGCTTGTGGACATTTTGAGGGCAGTCCACTGGTTCTAGAAAAAAAAAGAAAAACTTGCGGTCCATTCGATCGATAAAGAGAAACGAAGTCACTTTTGTCTTTTCCTATTTTCTTATTCTTTTTATTTTGTTTTTCTTGTTCTATATTCATTTATTGCCGGGACACTCTCAGGTTACTTGATGTTATCAGCCTTCAATTATTGAACAATGTATTGTTTGGGGGGCACTCGGGACATGTAGTCTACAACATTTTCAGTTTCATTCAGGCAAGTCAAGCAGCAAGTTATACTTATGTTGATACAATCTTCGTCCAATTTCTTTCTTACGTCTGAAATACCTGTCAGTGCAAGTTAATCCTGAATAATGAAGTCGGTCGTCAGGACATACAATGGTAGGTAAAGCTTAAACGCGTGCAGGAGGAGAGTTACAAATTTCTGCTTTTGTTCGAATTCTGCTGTAACGTATGGCGTACAAACGCCTTGGTATAGAAACCAATGCCCTATTTGTGAAATAAATTCTGAGATCGCCAGTTCATATAACCACTACCCACGCAGCTGCGCTCATGAACAAACACACACAAAAAGAGCCGATACCCGTTGATCTAAAATCGAACATTGCGAAAATGGCACACAACAAGAATTACGCTCAGGGCAACCTACAAAGAAGGTGGCCTTTTTTTCGTCGCCAAACTCATTCTGCTAAAGTTGATTTCGACACGGCTGATGCAACAGTTGGTGCTCGCATAGGGGAAGCACTCGACAAAACTACGGGCTGAGAAAAAGCACGCCACAAGGTGTTTGCAAGGCGCTATAGCCATCTATATTGAATACAGGTCTCATAAAGCTTTTTCTCTGTTTACCGGACATTATAAACGACAACAGTGTCACTTTATCAAGTCGTGTTTATTCGGCGGTGTTCGCTTGTAAGCACTTACTTGTCGTTCTTTCAACGGATAATGCTTTCAATGTACAGTTGTGTACTTATTCATTTATAAAAAAATGTGCATACGTACATGCGATGTACAATGCATAAGTGGTGTAATACATATGCATACTCAAACATCATTTCTCCGTTAAATAGGTTTGATAGGAGTGCTTTATGACGCAAGATGTGAGAAACGAGAAAATCAAGAAAAAAAATCATTGCCAAGCGCATATATTTATTGATTGTCCTTTAAGAATGAAAAATTAAAATAAAAGTCCCTGAATAATTGAATAATTGATTCCTTTGCTGCTTTCACTTCTCAAGCGCTTTCGTTTCAATAGGACGCCTCGTCATTCAACTGCGAAATTCGACAGACTTGCGCGTCCTTGCAGAACAAGCCTAGATCCTGCGCGGTTGACCCACTGGTATAGCGCGTCATATTTTTTGTATTTGTTTATCTGCAGTCGTTTTAGGACATATATGCAGAAGTGAGACCCGCATGCTACCTTTGGAGGTTCATCAGAGAACAACGCTCACCGGTATGCGTATAGTCATAGGCGTCACAGATATATCCGTCGTGACACACCGTACGTCGCACGTCGCGACGGATATATCTGTGACGCCGGATAGCCTCCGGGGTGCTGCTTGCTCTGCGCTGCAACACAGGCCTCACGTTCTTGCAAATCATTGTCATTATTACCTCGCCATTCAAGCGAAGCTGTATTTAATGAAAGACTGTGCACACTTACTGAGTTCTATTTGTGAATGCGCAGCAAAGCTACCATTGCTTTTTAGAATACACGTTTCACTTACTCGTTTTAACGAATTACTCCGAAAATGGGATCGACAATTTTTTTTTCTTTTGCTTGCTACTGTCTCTTCGCGGTTTTCTAAAATAGAAATGGATAATAATTGTATTAACAGAGTGTTTAGCAGCTGGCTGAAGCTTACGAATGTACTTGTTCCTTGATTTGCTGAATTCACAGCAGAAGTAAACACCGACAACACCTTGGAAACATGTGGTGTTGCGAATTCGGAGCGCGTATTTTGAGGTCGGCTGCACGAAACTGGCTAGACTATACTACAAAATAGAAGCAGAACGATAATACAACAGGATCCAAATGAACGATGCAATAACTTTCATTGTTTTTTGAAAAGTCTAAATAAATAGTTAATATCAAACGACAAAACATCCGCAACAAGCAGAAATGACATGCGGGACACATACCTAACAGTTAAGTAACAGTAACAGGTTAAATGTCTATGGCCTCGGGCCTACCTCTCGGCGTCTCCTCCATAAATTTCTCTTTATCTCGCTCTCTCTCTCTCTCTCTCCACAGGTAGCCTATCATTAATTTAGAGTAACTCTAACCCCCCCTGCCCCTTCTATCATCTTCTTGAGGAACTACAACTACAAAAAAGGCATTAGAAAGTAAAGTATTCCGTTCGGAAGCGTATATCAGTTGATGCGATTCTACAGCTATACGAGTAGACACACTTAGAAAGTGCCTTACGGGCAACATTGATCTGGATTAACGCTTTCGGCACTCAACGACCCGCTTCGGCTTTAAGCGACGTTCCAGAAAACGTTCAGCGTACCTTGGCGCCGGGTCTTGTGTGCACGCGATAAGCATGCGTTTCTGGAAGCCTTCCATTAATTCAAGGTTTGGCCCGCGGGTTTTTCGCGTTCGTTGAAAAGAGAGCACGTGAGTGAAACGCGAGAAGCCGTGCCATGCTAATGTCAATACCGTGTTCCGTAGCGTGCATAGGTACGTAACTTTAAAGCCCTCCTCAAGGCAGCTGCTAAACACGTGCAGCTGTGACATAAATATATATCGATGTTTTTTGAACATTCATAACTGAATTTGTCCGTTAGAAAACGATGGCTGTAAGGCCAGCTGTGAAGACGAGATTGTAAATAAATAAACAAGACCACTCATTTTGTCATTCAAGCCCAATGGTTTAAAATGATGTGTCATCGCGAGCACTACCGTGACGACGGGCTACAGCTAAGAGGAGCGGTGAAAGTGTTTGCCGAGTAAACGAAGAAAATGACTTCGCAGCCAACTCCTTGAGAGGCTAAGCTGTAGAGACGCGCTTTGCGGGGGATCATTCTTTCAATGCTGAAAGCGAAACAAAAGAAATAATACACCATAAAATAAAAAATAAAAAAATAAAGAGAAACGAAAGAGAAACGATTATTCAGTCGTTCGACCCCCTACGTGAGGCGCACCAGACCATTACGTAGGGAGCGTATTAGAAGCGGGTGTCTAGCGTTGCAAACTTTTAAACACGAAAAGGGTTTCAGAAGAAGCTATCCCCGGGTGCGCGTTTAATGAAAAAATCGATGCCACGAACCGTTAAATTCTCGATCCCCATCGCTCAACGGTAACGCCGACTTATGCTGCATTTCAATAGTCCATTATTTTTCTTTAATTTCTTCATATATTTTTTCTTCTTCCTTTTTGTGCGCGTGAATATGTACCATGTGCGCTACTGTAAGTTATCTTTGGTCAATTTGGAGTTCATATGTTGCGGAAATGCACTTTCATGACATAGTAGCTTTATGGTGGTTCTTAAGGGAAAGAAAAATCTAAAAACATAAAAGCGCGACCTATTGATCGTGACTGTTAATCGTTTTCTTATAAAACTCGGGAATCAGGTAACGGCACATTACAGCAAAAGGCCTCTGCACTTGCTCAGGTTAGTGTGCAGACTTTGACTGCATAAATAGCTAGCATTACAGGTAACCTTAAGATTTATAAATAATGATAAACGTGTTTAAGGTTCCTTCTTATCTTTTAAGATTTACATCTCCAACTAAGAGTAAATTGCATATGCCTGAAACTGCGCTCTCTAAATTTTCGCTACAAATGGATACCAATGAAACGTGGTATTGTGCTTCGCAGATGTATGCTAATCTTACCAAGTGATAAGGTATCGAATCTGTATACTTCTCACACTCCTAGGAAGTGCCAGGCAAGTACTACAGTCGGTGACAACCTAAGGATTCCAAGGGTATATGTAAGCTAACCATCTCGAACACAGTTTGCAAAGATGACCCGTCAACAGAGAGATGCACATATTTACATTGCCGAACGTATACCTTTATCTCGGTTTAATGCATCCTCTAGTTTGGAGTCGCCTTTGGTCAGATTCATCCTCACTGGTCGGGCTGTTTACCAGGGCGTCCCATAGTGCGTGCTGTCCCCCTTTTGGAATAGGCTTAGGCGTTTTTGGCCTAGGGTTAATGCCTCCTTTCTATGCATGGCGTATGGGGAACGGTGAAAGTGGACGGGCCCGTAGAATGCTTTGCGCCGGTGCGCCTATTGTTATCTCGGTTTGTCACTGTACTCCGGATGGCAGCTATCAACCGCGCCCAGAATGGGCTGAAACTCACAATCTCGCCCTGTATTGCGAAATAGGTTTTTCTGGCTTCACATGTAATTTTTCGACTCACTAACCATAAAGTGCTACGCATTAGAAACATGTGAACGGAATTAAATGAACGTATTTGAAAGTGAAAATGCACAGCGGTCCGCAAAAGACCGATTCTAATATCACAGCGGCGATGGTGTTGCACAACCCAACCAGCTCAATAAACAACACCCGCCTCCTTTTGAAGGCTAATACGTACCTTGCACTTTCCGTCCAAGCCTATATTTAATTATAGCTCTTATTAGTTCGTGTGACATTTTCATGAACTCATTATCTGCAATGCAAAAGTGCATGATTATCCAATTGACCAAGAGTAACTTTAAGCACTTGACGACGGGCTCTAGTCAGAACATCCTTGCAACGAGCGCTACCGCAATAGTGTGCCGATGACGCAACAAAGGTGTGCTATCCGAGAGCACCTTAAACTTAGGCGCAGGAAATGGGGTCACTTGTGAGGCCGTTGAGTTAATATAACATACTCTAGAGGAAAAGCTCCCTGCAGAGCCAATGCGTTGAAATCGGCAACCGCAAGGGCGTCGCCATGTTGCTACTCCGTGTCGGCACGCAGCGCAGACGACGAGATGTGATTCAGATTTGATGCGCAATCAACGCGATTCCAGGCCTCACTCGGTATGGTGGCCATCTAGTTCAGGCGCCGGCCAAACGCATCATTTCACGCACTGTAAATTTTTCCTCAAAATTTGGTAAATAGCTAGCTGGTTCGTCTAAAATTTTATGAAATGAACTTTACACGTTGTCCATACGTACGGTCTACGTGTAAATACCTGTTTTTGCATTATAGTTTGAATATATTTAGCATTACAGAAATGAGTCGTAGCAACATGGCGGCGCCTTTGTGGTTCCCATTTTCTTCGCCCAGCCTTATCTCTACGAGTCAATATACTAACTCTATATGTGAGGTAGATAGCTTTCATTATGTTTTTTTCGAACGAGGATGGATATTTCTGTCAAATTACACATCGGCACGTTGCTCTGAAAGTCCTTTTTACGCTGCCACAAAAAGCCACACATCCCTGCTACGAGTAAAAGATAGCGCAGTGGTAATGGAGCTGCGTTTTGTGCTCCATGGAGGAGAGGTTTGTCAGCTGGGAACAAGCTGATGTAGGTAGTTGCTTTTTTTTAAAGCCTTAGCTGAGAAATACGTAGTTTCTCATTGGGCAAACAAGCTTATGATTGTGAGGTTTGGCATCGCTTCAGTTATATTAGTATAGCATTAAGAAACTGTTATGTGATATGTCCAGAATGAGCTATTTTACGAAGCGACGCACTTGTCTAATAATGTTGTCGGAACTAAGCTTATGCGCGTTCAACAGGTAAAATAAACCGAGTGGCAGTCGGGCACTGCATTTCTCCCAAAATATGCGCTGTGTAAGATCACCAAGGAAGCGGAACTACCGCATGCACAAGCAGGAAAAAAGAGTGCGATAAAGTAAAGATCTGTAAGAAGAAAAAAAAGCGACGCTGTAACATTTATACATACATATGCGGTAAAAGTGATGATTAACAAGAGCAATAAAAAGAAAACAAAATGACAGTAATAAAACAGACGAAAAGCAGGATAAACTTCAGACAATTAAGGAACAGGTTTCTCCGTATTTCCTGGAATGCTCACAAAACGGGAGAGGCGAAACATTTCTTTTCAAAGGAACGCGGGGCATGCACGACAAATGTGAGACGTCGCATTTCTGGGGCAGGCCAGAATATGAAGATTTACATATATTTTGCGCATGGAGGCAAATAGGGAAGGGGAAAGGGGGGGGGGGGGAGGGGCATTCTTTTGCAAGCCCAGTGTTTGCACATTTGTTTTCACTTCTTTTTAATTTTCTTTTTTAAAATTTGCGTATGCAGGACCTCTGTCTGTTAACGCCACTTGTCGTTGTAACCTTGTGTTTCCTTGCAGCATAGTCTCTTTTTTGCACATATTTTAACAAGCGTGCAGATGACGGCGCGCTGCAAACAGTGGAAGGGCCCTAAAGCACTCTCCCGTGTCCGGCTGCATAACTCAGTGGTATATACAGGTGGCTTATTGTTTTTTTTTTCTAAAAGTAAACACGAAAGAATGGTATAGAATGGTCTGTACGGTCTACATAAAAGTGTTTTTCCAAGCTTGAAAGAAGCCCGCGAATACACGCAAAGTGCCTCGAGCGACCAGTCGCGCGGCAATTCTGCGTGTATTCGCGGGCTCCTTTCACGCTCGGAAAAACACATTTATGTGGCACGTATTGAGCAACAGAAAGCTGTATCGGGAGTTTTTCATGTTGCTCTACAATTTTCTCATTGACACTTTGATAATTAGGGCAGTACTTCTCGAGTTAGATAATTAATTACAATTAGCTAATAAATCTCAGCAACGAAAAAATTACTGGCGGCTACTCCACTGCACTGGAAACAATACGCACTGGGTTTGCTTCGCGTAACGCTGTTCCTCTTTTTTAAAATCGTGCTGCGTGATAGCTGGGACACCCTGTATATACACAATTTTGCATTTGCAGGTAACATCCTGGATATGACCACAGTAGAAATGAACCATCTGGCTTTTCAATTTTGACGATTTAGGTTAGCTCTAAATGGGATAGATGTCACAGTAAAGTTTACTCGATATGTATGACCTGTAACTGCGGAGCCAGGTTACGTGTTAAATATTGGTATAAGACACACCATAACCCTTGAACTTCGACATATGAAAGACCTGTCGCCATAACAACCTGGCCATATTCTCAACGTCATGTGCCCTGCGGCACCATGTGCCCTGCACATATGTAATTAGCTTTCAGACAACTAGCGCTGAATGGGCAGCAGTAAATTACGGCCGGCTTGAAAGTAGAGGCTGCACATAGCAATTGGTACATCCTGCTCAACAACAACAACAACAACAACAACAACAACAACAACAACAACAACAACAACAACAACAACAACAACAACAACAACAACAACAACAACAACAACAACAACAACAACAACAACAACAACAACGACAACAACAACAACAACAACAACAACAACAACAACAACAACAACAACAACAACAACAACAACAACAACAACAACAACAACAACAACAACAACAACAAGAATGGGCACAAGCGCACTTGTGCGTGTACTTGTAGGGCGACTTGCAGCCGTTTTTTTTTTAAAGGTTGGAAGCGCAGCAAAAACGCAGTTTAATAAAGCGAAGCTTTCTTCGCGAACCCTCCAGGACTCTAGGACATTGCGAAACTTCCAGTACTGCTGCTGTCTTGCCGAATAGTATGACGAACGACGGCCCGACGACCATGGGATGACGATGAGTGGATGACGACGAATACGTGATGACGACTGTTTGGATACAATCGAATGACAACGAGTACACGACGACGACGGTGTGAGATGGCGTGACGATCACTGCATGGCGACGGTAGCGCATATAAAGCTGCATGGCTACATACCCGGTGGCACATATCCGTTGGCGCAACTTACCACTATCTCCGGGATCGGCCCACGGACGGCGCCAAAAACGCAGATCTGATCAACGAGCTAAGAAAATGTAATGCTTTAAAATGAAAAGAGATTTTTTTTTTAATTTCGCACTGGAAACCCAGCGCCGGTACAATAGTGCGACGTTACGAAGTTAAGAGCCTTTTTTTATTTTCTATTTGTGCCGTTAAGGATCTGTAAAGGCTCTTGAAACTTTCCAAGTTCAGTCTTTGGCTCTTATGTACAATACAAATCTAATCCATCTTTACCGATAATGTATTCACTTGGCCCGTGTCGAGGCCGTCAGAATCATAAGCGTCACGGCCTGCTGCTGCAGGAATCAGAAGTCGGTGTCGGACCACCCGCCTATTGTTATTACACCTTTTCTGGATGCTCCTTTAGTATTCAACCATTACAAATCTCCAACGGTGCTCATCGGCAACATTTTTTCGTACAGTGCGAATCTAAATGCGCCTGCTAAAAAAAAAAAAAATTGTCGGCGCTTCCACCCCGTGAAGATCACAACAAATGGAGAGTGTAGGTACCCGTTCACATTGGTGAACGCAGGCAGTTTTCCCTTGATTAAAGATTCCTTACACGTAACGCAAACTGTAAATTCACCAAGATCTTCGCCACTAGTAGCGTAATCCTCATTCAACAGTTCCAAGACATTGTGTCGCTGTTCGTCGGAGCTCATCACACTGATGAGGGACAAGTTTTCGAATCACAAACGCTTCCATTCGATGTTTCGAGTTGGCTCGTCGGCGTGGTTAGCAGCATCCGCCCGCCATTGCCGCTTGCGATTATTCAAAATGAAATTGCTTCAAAATTACATCTGTCTGTAACGTAAGACAAATAATGGCTCATACCGCAATGGCTCATAGCCCCGTAAACGCGGCCTCCCTATCACGACGACCGAAGAGAAGTGAAATTCTACGCTGGAATTATAAGCGGTAACGACGCCAGCTAGGGAAGAAGACGACGACGACGAACGCAGGAGGAGTTTCGCGAGCGCGATCGCGCGATTGCGCGTAGGGGCGCCAGCGATCCAGCTGTGGAAGAAGACGACGACGCTCGAGCCATTGCTGATGATAACAGCTCCTGCGAACAGACACGGGTGTTCAGGCTAGACATAAACAAGCTTCGCTTGTAAAATGCCACTCTCAACGACCTCATATGCGCTATTCACCAGCTTAGAGTATACGTTTCAGACGGTTCCTTATTCCCGAAAAGCACGGTTCCGTTAAAGCTGAACTAATGAAACCACTTGGTGAGCTGACACGGAAGGATAGCGGATTCACGGCTACTAAGCGACCAATAGTCGAGTAGATCTTGTATATCCGTGCTCTTCTGCAACCGGCAACATCTGCTCTTCCGGTTTCCAGTTCCACGCAGCGACGGCGAACAAAAGGTCGATCGCAGGCTCGCTGTTCTCGTTGCTCTGGAAGGGAAATACGAATTCTGGTCAATATGGCGTACGCTGCGCACTCACATGCCTAATTAGCCGTGTAGCTCTTTGAAGGGGGACCTCTATCACAGCTGCCTGAATACAACACAACCAACACTACTGGCACAAGGAAGGAACACGAAGCAGCGCGTTAACTCAGAATGTCTTGCGGTCATTGAAGAAGCCGTATAGAACTCCTGGTTCAGCAATGCTGCACATATTTGTCGAGGCCGGATACATATAGCGTGGCGCTTCAGCCCGTCGACCGTGGCTGATGGCAACGATAGCTTAACGCTCCTGTTGACGCTTGCGGCGTGGAGAAGAAGGCGCTTCGAGCCGGAAACGCCGCTCCGTATTGGAGATCAAAGGAGAGGAAACGTGGGGTGTCTCCGGTTCGGTAGACTGCGAGCACAAAATGCTCGAGCTTGTTTGCTTTTGCGATGAGTCTTCGGTGGGGCGTTGTATTATGAGAGAACAAGGCACCGAGGCGCCGCCTTTATTGGCCGCCTTCAGGTTCTGTCTCGAATTGCAGTATGTACTAAATAAAGAAAAATAAATAAAAAGACTATCTCATTCAAGCTGCTTTAGAACGGCAACAGAAGAGGAACAACTCAAGAACACGTAGACATTTGAAACTTCCTAACTCAGCAGAAGTGAAAGTCTGGGGTAAAGAAGCCAGGGTGGTCGTGGTTTGTAAGAACACAAGACAGTTTGGATCGCCAGTTCAACAAAATCCTTAACTACAGCGTGAATTAAACAGAGGGAGTGCGATCTCCTTGTGTGCTCCAGCCTGTATAGTTGACACGGTCAAAAGTAGTCAGGGGAGTCGCCTGTTTATATAGGTTCTCATGCTTCTGTTCGTCTGTCTCTGCACAATAAATACAGACGGAAACAGTCATACCTAACTTCGCAGGCGATAACTGAAATGCTATTTGACACCTCAAGCTTCGAGTTGGGTGCTCACCACTATCATGCTAAATTTTCAAAGCGTCACGCTATATTTATGTAGCTCACACCAAAAGATGACTTTTCTATAACGCCTGAACTAATGCTCTTCACACACACACACACACACACACACACACACACACACACACACACACACACACACACACACACACACACACACACACACACACACACACACACACACACACACACACACACACACGCACGCACGCACGCACGCACGCACAAAAAAGGCATCTGGCTCAGGTATTATTACTTAAATACATTAGTTGTGGCAGGAACCAGCAGCAACGGGCGGATGATATTTTCAAGCCAGCGCGTTTTAATATTATTAGTTACGTGGTTTCATTATGAAACAATTAAGGCCGACACCTTTTAGATCATATCTCCATCGATCGAACAAATGTAGTTAGCGAGATTGGCGCCCAAATAGAAATTTAATTTGGAGCGCGGGTAGTCTTTTGACGTGTTGCCCTAAGTGCGAAGACAAAAAGCGAAAGAATATTTCTTTTTAACTTTCCGGCAACAATGTGATCTCGAAAATTGATTTCCCTTTCTGCAACCACGTTTGTATTATTTCTTTTCTTTTTTTTTGCGATGAGGCATGCATAGCTTCAATATAGTAGCGAGTGCAATGTGCCGGCCACGGGTCCTGAAAGCAATAAGGTTAATGCAATATCTCAAGTTAGATTAGTTTCAATACACGTTTGCTCTAGGAGTGCATTTCAAATCAGCGTAAGCACACTAATGTTTGAGTGGATAACGTCCCAAATTGGCATCTAAGAAATTGATGTGGCTGATGCGTTTACGACGCTAAACTGCTTATACGCCGCCACCTACACAACTCTCACACACGGATGTACGTGTCGACAAGTGATCGTATTTTATATCAATTTCTGGGCCTCCTTTCACCCGCTGTACAATGTACCCTTTGATCAAGTTATGCATAGGCTGCGTTAATAAAGCACTTCGCCTTAACGGGCAAGGACCGGAGCCGAACCCTTCGTGCCCGGTTTGCGGACACTACAGTGGAACGGTTGAGCACTTGCTGTTATAATTCCCAGCTTTTACCAGTCGTCACTCTGCGCTTCTGATCAAATTCCGGCAGCTTCATCTTTCTCGAACTGCGCTCAATAATTTTTTCCCTTATTACCGAAAGGTCGAGGTCCAACCCTGTACGTGGCTCACAAAGCTGTGTTAGAATTCTTGTCAACTACGCAACTCGACTCCCACCAGTAACGCTCATATTCTGTGGACGATGCGATGTGCGCTGTTTCCTTTGTGCCTTGCTCTTCTATCTTCACTTTATTTTCGGCTTCATTTTCCCCCCTTTTCTCTCTCTCCTTTTCGAGTGGGTGGGCGTGGTGGCCCTTTCAGGAGACAATTGCCAGCCAGCTCCTCTTTTAAAGCGAAGCTTTCTATGTCTCACTGATTTGTCCATGAGCGCCGAAAACACGCTGCATGAAAGCCAACTTATTAATCGAACAATCTGCGCATCCGCGCACACACGACATGCGTGTCGTAGAACACTACAGTTAACATTCGCAGTTGTACCGATAAGAGCAATGGGAACTGCAACGCCACGCTACCCGGACGAACTGTATATATTGCGCGTCACGCAATGAATTTCCGGCCGTCACCATAGGTGGATCGCGGGTGAAGAGGCTGCTGTACGTGAACGGGCAGCCGTACGCGAACGTAAGCGCGAGCGCGGTCGTGCCCGTAAGGCTGATCCCGTGTATCGGCAACGGCATGCAGACCGTGAAAGTGTGAATTGGGCGTGTAATCAATGGCTAGATGATTTAAAATAAAGGCTATGCAACTTAACGAAATGTGTCTTCATTCAACTTCAACGTTCAAAAAACATCATCCAAAACAAGCAATCAAATCACATATGCATCGTATCGGGTCGCTCAGCATATCTTGGGTAAGGGGCTTTGATTGTCTGTCTGCGTGTGTAGGTGGTGTTATATATGTTTACATAGATAATAAGTATAATAATATTACTAATAATAATGAATAAATTAATAATAATAATAATAATAATAATAATAATAATAATAATAATAATAATAATAATAATAATAATAATAATAATAATAATAATAATAATAGTATAATACTTCACCACATATCTTGGAATTGAAGTGATATTACCTGAAGCTCTGTGCAAGCTAAGCAAATTTATTTAATTTTACTAAGGACCCTGTTTCTTCGAATCGGACAAAGTATGTTTGACGTTTGAAAAGGAGTACTGCATGGAAAAATGGGCGGCCTCACAAGAGTTGCACGTCTTCCTCCAGCCCCTTCTTGCTCCAGCTCTCAGTAGTCCAACACTTTGGCACTTCCATAGTTATTTGATTACCCAAGAATAATGAATCGAAAGTTTATTCTGTATAGAATAAGTTTGCGATGGGTCAAGCCAATTGCTGTTTCTACAAGCAAAACTGTGTCCCCGACCAACATATGGTGCATGTATAAGTGTAAAAACAAGGTTATAGTTTCTGATGAGGAAAATATCCTTCAAAATAAAAAAAAGCACGCAACTGCGCTTCAGGATTACACGGCTAGTTTTTGATGTCTCAATATATCAAGCTTAGTGGAGCTCGTCCTCCTGTTATGTAATGTAACTGTTGACACATGCTGGTCACAGACATGCTTGGGTATATATGAAAGCCTGACAAGTGAAAGGCACTTACCTGTCCACGTACACTATGCTGTCGTTTCATGCTACGTGTTCAGATGACGTCACAAATTTGCACCACCGTACATGCTCCATCTATCCAGAGATGCGCCGTCAATATGCATCAGCGGTGCTCAAGAGGCCACTCTAGAACACCACGGCAAACCCAGAGGCCCTCCTGCGCTCCCAAGTTAAGCCCGATCGAAGAGCTCTAGGGAAGACGTAGGGCGTCCACACACAACTCGTTGACGCCTACGGAAGCGTGGGCACTACACTCTCACGCCTCTGGAGAATCACGGTGGGAGACGCAGCCGTGGGCTGGCAGGATAACCAAAGCAACGAGTTCACAGCGCATATTTATATCTGGTAAGACGTGAGGCACAAACACGAGTGCACAAATACCCATGGGCTCCCATTATGTGTGTTATATATATAGCAGTTTGTATATAACCTAGCTATTAGTATTATAGAGAATTCGTTCGGCTTACAATGCGTGGAACGTCGTTGTCTATACGTTGTATACTAAGGTGAGTCGATAAGTAATAGGCCTAAGAGCGAACGGGGAAGCAATAGTGGCAGCATAGACTAGAATTTTTCGATGTACTTATTCAAGCGATTTACTTTCCGCCACATCGCTTTTTGCGTTGAGAGCTGTATCAGAGCGCCACAACGGAGGTCATCATCATGTAGTCCGAACACCTACGAACAGCCAATGAAGGTTGAGCTCTGAGCAAAATGTAAGCTTATTCAAGCGCATGTTGAAACACTGATATGCTGTCATTTGGCGACCGCCCCGCCCATATGAATAACGTTTGTTTTGTTTAAAAATGGAAAGCGAATATGGGGGAAGCAAATATTCTACTGCAGGACTTCAACTGTTTAGAAGTAATTGCCGAAAACTGTCAAAAATTTAGGGAGATCGGGACTCTAGGTGAGAGTATATAGGACGCAGCGGCAAGTAAATTATTAAAGGCTGTACATATCAAGAAGCGAGATACGTCATGTATGCAGCGACAACGTTTCGGAGAGACGGTTTATTGAGAACTTGTTGCCGAGTGCAGTAAAGCGAGTTTCAGATTTTTTTTTAATATGCTGCGCAGTGCACGTTTCTACATATTTACCGTCATTGTAAGCAGAATAAACAGCCGAAGTTAGCACTCCCCCTGTGCCCGTTCCTTTTTATTTTAATTTTTGTGTTAGGTGGCCATAGGTATTGTGGTCTGAAATTGTTCAGTGTGGACCGACTAGCTCAGCAACAGGTACTACCATTTTCCGGAGATGTCACATTTGGCGAAACCAGTGACATATGGATCGTTATGATGTGTGACGGTGACTTATCAGGGCAATCCTACAGTATCCACAAATGCCTGGCTAGGTAGTTTATAATCTCCTATTGTCTTGCATTAGGCATTCAACGTGGGCATGGGTGGAACGACGTGGTGGATTCAATTATTGGTAAAACTGCAGACAAAAAGGTGACGCGCTTGAAACATTCAGAATATAGAAACTGCAATTGGTCCTCTCACCGAAGTAGGCATTTGATAGCTGTTGTGAATAAGTGGTATTAAGGTATGTATGCGTAGCCAGTCTTATAGGTCCCAAATGCCACTGCATGCCTTTAGAACACAGTCGCAAAATGCATAATTAATTTTGTAAGAGAACCGCTGTCGAAATAGTTTCGTTTGCACCCTTTGACAGAGAGATTAAGTTTTATTATTATTATCACTATATCTCAGAACGACAGCACCGAGTGCTGTCGTGCTGTCGTTCAACACTTTTTTTTTTTTTTTTTTGCTGAGCCACATGTCTATGTGCGAGGTTAGGTAATATAGTGTTTACCAATTCTCAATATAAGACTACTAATTCATCAACAAGGCAATCAATTGGGAAGTTATTCAGTGTCCGCCACCTTCATATTTCTATAATGGTTGAAATATTAACCTATGGTTAACCGACTCGTGAATTGGATGTGAAGCAATTAACAAGCCTCATAAGAAGTAGAAAAGTTCCCAAATGGTAATACCAAAGTGGTGGCGCAGCAAACTCATATTAAGAACGCCGTTCTCGCTTTTACGTCCATATACTGTTGCGTAAGCCTATACGCTAAGGCTGTTCGCTGTTCGTTTAGCACTTTCGATGATTGGCCTTCTTTCACTGAAGGAAAGTACGCTCACTGCAAATAGCAACGCCTACAAAGCACTCTAGGATATTGCTGTCTCTATTTACTCTTGCTCTGTGGCTTTGTCTGTATAAGCTTCAGACATTCCATAGTTTCACGCGAAAGTGATGACTCGCCGCTGAAGTATACATATATATATATATAAGAAACCAACAATGACATCATGGACAACATAGGGTAAATTACTTGTACTTACTCATTGAATTAAAGAAATGATAAATTAGTAAGAATGAAAATAGATGAAATAGAGCATTGCACCCGTAATCCGAAGTCGTGGGATCGATCCCCACCTGCGGCCAGTTGTTTTTGCATGTATTTTTATTTTCACTAATTTATCATTTCTTTATTTCAATTAGTTAGTACAAGTAATTTCCCCTATATTGTCCTTGGTGTCATTGTTTGTTGGCTTCTTATGATATGATTAATAAAATTGTGCCCCTCGGTTTCCTTTCTTCTCGTGCATATATATATTCTCTGGTACGGAATATACGTGGATGATATAGAAATGCTCATCGCGAAGGTTTGGCAGCTCGTGCTGATAGTAACGTGTATTTGCATTAAAGTTCATAAGAAAAATTCATACCGAGTAGTAATGGGCTCTCGTAAATGTCAAACCACGCACGAGTGCAGAGAAGCTGCGTTCTTTATGTATATGTTTAGTAATCTCAGTTGGCTAAGCGCACACAGAGTAATCTAGATAAGATGTGGCGCACGCGAAAAAGTGTTTGCGAATGTGACAGAACGATAGAAAGGAGATCTTTTCCAGTGGCTGCCTTTGTCGCACCACGTGTGATAAGTTATTTCTCCGCGCGCAGAAAGTCGGCAGAAATGTTTGTTTGTATCCTCTTCGCAACCCTCGATTTCCTTTGGCACTTTCAATAGGACCGATAAAATGTTAACTCTGCGTACCGCAAGGCAACTTCAAAAGTGCGCTGAAAACGCCCGCGTCTTTCCGTATAGTGTATACATGCTCCCATCACTTATTATGCCCACGCTTCATAAATGAAAGTACATGTAATAAAAGCGAATATCCATAATAATAAATGAATACTGGTAAGTGCGCTTTCAAGACGGGACAAGAGAAGACACCGATACACGGGACAATATCCATGCCTGTGCACGTGGGTTTGTGAAGAAAGGACCAGGCACTCATGACCGGGGTTAGATTACGCTGTCGGGCGTGTTGAATCCGCGTCAATCACTGGAAGTTACGTTCTCAGCCAACTGTATTTAATAGTGCTCTCCGCAAATGTACACATAACATGTCACAAATTCAGTTTTTTTTGCAGGCCTTTCAAGAGGAGCTCTACAGAGCAGGCTATCCGGCGAGTGTGGGGAGATGCATAACGTAAAATGGGTCGTGTCCCAAGTGCCTTAATCTCCTCGGTAGCCATTGGCTGTTGTGTTGTTGCAGGCTGCTTTTGAAAAAATCACGCTCAAAGATGCTCGTGCTAAGCATGTATTTACTGAAAACCTTATTTGTAACATGAAACGCTCTAGAAGTGTCACGAGAGCAAATAAAATCTAGAAGTTTTCCTATAAATGAATATTTGAGATAGCGATATCATAGTGTGTTGTGCATGGGCAACCAGTAAGCCACACAGGGACACATGAAGGCCAAATTTAAATCTTGCTGTCCATCAGTGTGAGCTTAAACTGACCACGAATCAGACACTCATCGAAGCAAAAATGAGACGGCCGGTAAGCCGGCTCGACAGAACGGCACGAGTACAAAGAAAAAAAAATGAAAGCAGACAAAGCTCTTCAAGAAAAATTAGCTAGGAAAACATGGGTGATCCACGGGAAGTACAGAACTCATCCTCGAAAATATCAAGTAGAAAGAAATGATAGCCAACAGAAATAGCAAGATGTCTAGTATGCTGCCCTTTCTGCTCATGCATACGGGTTTTTCAGAAGCAGCGGCTTCGATGTAAAAATGAATAAAGCCGTCTGTCGCGTTTCGTGAATAAAGGTACCTCGCAATAAAAATTGCGAATCTGCATGAACATTGAGGCAAACTTTCAACGTATCAGAAGATAACGCCTGCTCTTCACATTTCCCAAACAGTGCCGGTAGAGCCGCCGGGAACAGGAGGATTCACTGAGTTGATCTGGAAAGAAAATTAGTAAAAGTTGCACCAACTTAATTTTATTGACTCTTTGGAATTAATGATAATTATATTTCTATTATAAAATATGGGCTGATGCTGTCAATTGTCATGATGATTTATGTAAGTGAGGGCTAATTTGCATTTACCTTGAGTTTGTAAATTTCAATTAGCTCCCGCTGACGTAAGTCAACATGGTAATTTTGTCAATAGCTCTCAACAATTTGCCACCACTTTGCAAATATAGAACAAAGTTGAGTGCTACGAACTTTTTCTACGTTTTCATTGTGTTGATCACAAAAACAAGTCTGTTGCTATACGAGAGCGTCTGCATGTAATTTTGAGTAATCTATAAAAAGAGCAAAAGAAAGACACTGAGTATTATTTTTTTTTCCAGAGACTAAGTACGCACGCCTACGCCTATAAAAAACGCTGTGCTATAATGACTGATTATACCTTGGGTTAACGTACGCGACATTGAATAATTGGCCTTTTACCTGTTTACTTCATGGCACTTGTAACCGTAGAATCAAAGCGGATCAAATCTCAAGACCAATGTACTTAGTATGCGCACTAAGACTGCCACAAGTTTCGAGATATTGCTCCACGAGGAGTACTACGACGTACGTTGGCGCTCGCCACTGTTTTTTCCCGGAGTGTGTATGTGAAAGAACAAGCCATGTTAGAACGCCGGCCTCATTAGTCATTGCAGCACAGGGCTATATAGGCACTACTATAATTATCAGGGGCAACAAACCTGCACAGTTCCTGCGTTCATTGGTGTACGGTGTGCTGCACATGATCATGCGCTGTGATATATATGTGTAAGGTAAAAAAACGGACTGTCTGCTCTGGATAACCTCTCTGCATTTTTCGGTTCTGTGGTTTCTCTTCATATCTCTCTTTCTCATAGAAAATAAAATGCACCGCACAAAACGTATATTTTACATTAGGTTAGTGGAAGCACCTTTCTATAGTGGTGTAAGCCTCTGGAGGACTACGAAGTGGACATGTCGTAATAAGTGAGTAGCTTCAATTTCACAGTTCCACTACGCGACCTAAAGTAATCATACTTGAAAAGTTTGTGAGCATTAATTCTAGGTAACCAGCGGTAATTGAAAATGCCTTCTTAAGTTCGCCGGCACGAAATGTTGTGCAGGCGAAAAGTAACTTCTCCACTGCAGAGTTTTTAAGAATTATTTAAAGCCTCGCGCTGGAACACGCGGTACATTTTTTTTCACTGCACTACGTAATAGAAAACCACGGACGCTGTAGAAAGATAATTTCGTGACGTATACATCCGCGACAGAAAAAGGCAGCCAGCTTGAAAAATACAGCCACGTGGCCACTTCAAGCTCTTGCTAAACAAAGAAGACCGGCTATTGAAATCTGTTTATGCATATAGAAGCGTGGAAGCGAAATGGTTTCGGTCAAGGTCGATGTCTTCTTTGAAGCGGCGGTGAAATTGTAAATGGCTAGGAGACCTCATTGATCGCGCGTAATGACGAAACTCGGCCGGCTTTTCTTCAATATTTGATCTCTGGGCTAAAAAAAAATAATAAAGAAGGTATACATATTAAACGGAAAGACAGTGAAGTAGCAAAAACAGCAAAATGGTGAACCACGACGCAGAAATAATCGCTCCTGTTTCTACTGCTCTTTCACTGTTCTTTCTTTTTTTCTCCTTTTCTGAATGCGGTCTTATACAGGCTTCAAATCAGAAGCTCCCGACATGCATAACGTTAACGCTGTTCGTTCAAAAAGAGCATTTTGCATTCAATGCTGGTACGAAAGACCTTCCTTTCTGCCACGTACGTTTTCAAATAATCAATCGGTTGCAGATTCGGCATTCTGCTGTGGATTGTCCTGTCCTTTGGGATGAAATGTTTCGGTGTTACCTTTTCTTTGTTTCCTGCACTTTATGGACCACTCACCCCAAACAATATCGGAATTGTCTTGAGCTTTCCGCAAGCAGTGAACAAATCACAGAAAATGGTAGCTTAGGGCTGAATTACGGTTACCCGAACGAGCTAGACAATGCCGAGCCAACGCGAATTCGTTGGCAAATCTGGGCGTGCATAAACACTCTTCGGGACGGGGTATGTTTAGGTGACATTGTAAATACAGCCGTGCATATTCCCAATAATTCTTTCCAATGGGCCTTTCCTTTTACTATGCCCAGCCAAGTTTTATAAACAAGTTCTTCAACTCTAGTAGACGGCGATGGCGATGGACGTAGCACAAGTTGCCTCACGCTTTCCTATCCTCACAGATGGCGCCACTGTACTGTGCGCGGCTGTACCCGTTGCGTAGAAGTTATAAGGCACGCATATACCCCACAAGAGTTGTTGCAGATAGAAGTAGAGACTGGAAAGACACGCAGAATTAACTTTAAATATCTAGCCGCAACAGGCTGTATAATAAAGATACGGGTGCCACCTGAAAACATTGCGCAAGCACATGCGCAATAACATTAGCACGCAATAGGGAATGGTCGCTTAGTTAACATAGCTATTGAACAGGCTGTTACCAGCAATGTTTTCCGTGTTTTTTTCCTTTTTTTAGCATGTAACGGACATGCTTATCACTTGACCATTGCTCAAACAGGAAGGCTGCGCATTGCTTTTTACCTGGAACACACCCGAGCTTAGACAATAAACAATTCCCCTATTCTTAAGGCGCAATAATTACAGACGAGTAAACGGGCTAGACAGATTGCCTGCCGTAGATTGAAGGTGCCCAATGAGAAAGGAGACGGAGGAGTCATAGTGAGCGAACGAGAGAACCTTCGTCCAATAGAGGCGCTTCGACAAGGGGACTTTTCCACCGAAGCCACATGGCGCGCCACGTCGAAACATTGCTTCCAGGTTGAGGCTTCCCCAGTTTGCTCACTGGTGTTCAATAATTACGAGAACTGCATGCCGAGAAGACTTTACTGCCTTTTAAGGAGGCGAAATATCTACATCCTTTAGACACCAGGTGCGTCGAGCAAGGCTCTACACGAATGACCGGCATAGCCTCAGTGAGGAAAGGAGCTATCCAGTCAAGCACCCCAGAAAACGAGAAAATTGCAACACATCTATTGCAATCTGTTGCATCCTCACCGACAATTTCTAACGCCGCACTTCTTCCATGTGATAGTAAAGAGCAGTATATATATATATCGTTTCATTGTCGTTTCATGTTACTCTTCTTTTTCCCTTCATCTGGTTGTCACAGCGTGAAAGAAGAAACAATATGTGTTTCGGCAAAGTACATACATAGGTGTCTGTAGAAAGCTGCCCAAGTAAATCAATAGTTGAGTGTATCTTTGAGAGTATGTTTCAACATCACATGTTGCGACTTTTCCTCTGCAGGTGTTCACGTTCTCCAGACACGTGCACAGGCTTGTTATCCCTCCCGCATCCTCCAAATACGCATACAATTCTCCAATTTTCCCGTCATCTTTCCACCTCGATGTCCTGTCTGGCCCGCAAATCTGGTGATCACTGAACGGTCGTGCGAGACATCGGAGGTGAATGCCCAGGCGTCTTTATGCATTCGCTGTGCTCTGGTCTTTACCATTATTTCCTTTTGTTTTTGCCATGCCCTTCTAGACCAACAGTGCGCCTGCTTTCTAGCGCAATTTGCACTTGTACATTTTATTCGTCCTTCCACTCGGCCTGCTAGGCAGGTCAACATCCGGCGCTGTGCAAACAATGATCATCCTGTCCGGAACGTGAGTGCCATAAATCACCGCGCGTAAGCCACTTCCTTTCCGACCAGCGAGTCTCTCAAACATGTGTACTTTTGGTGGCCATTTTATGCCCCACCGGTGTTTGCCGTGGGCAGCGGTGTTTGTTATTACGTTTACCTCAGCTTGTAGACTTGTTTCTTTTTTTAACACGAAAGTGTTTTATGCCGGGGTCCACCAAGACTTCACTGACGTATTTCCGTCACGGAAATACGTCATAGAACATAATACAAAGAAAGAAACCAGAAGAAAAAGTTCCACAAACATGCAAAATTTGGAAATCGAACCCACGACCTCTCGGTCCGCGACGATAGATCCCCGAGCGTTTAACCCATTGCGCCACAAACGCACTTGCAGAGCGCTACACAGACGCGCCTTATATATCTAACACTCCTCCGTGTACCCGCGCTCTTGCTCGGGGCGGTGCCGCCGCCTACGAGCAGAAAAGAGAAGTACTGCATTAGACAGTTTTAGCAGAGCGTTCACGGCCCGCTCCGCTCAGACCGTCGTGTCCTAACGATTCGCGCAGAGCCGCTCAGCGGAACGCAAGCGGGAACGCTAATGCGCGTGCGCACAACGCTTATATCGGCAGCGGAACGAAGAACGCTGCCCACGGTCCGCTACGAAGCTATTTGAGCGGAGCGTTAGGCTGCGTCTACTGGTTGATTTGTCGTTTTAGAGCCACGCTGAGCGCGCGTGGCTGGCGTCTCTGGGAGACGCGCTTGTCAAACAAGCCAAATCAACGCAGTTCCTGCAGCCAACGGTGTGCGTGAAATGTTAGCGGAGCGGAGCGTAAGCAACGCTCTGCTAAAACTGTCTATTATGACACTAACGCGCACCGACAGTGAACGCTTCGGTGGTCTCAGCACTACGACGCCTCGATGCCAGCATTCGAAGGGACGCGGGCATCAAGAAGCACTACCAACACCACCTAGGTGGCGTTCACCGTACTCAGCACAGCGGAGCGTGGCCTCCGCAATTAGCTCTGAAAATGTTTCTGAAGTTGATCGCGGAGGCTGCAATTACGACGCGCTGTACGCGCTGATTTGACTCGGTGACGATTCAGTTACGTGCTTTGTCTTGCGCGTTGTATTAGTGTGTCAGTTACGTGCTTCGTCTTTCGCGTTGTGCTAGCGTGTGCAGCGTAGTGCAGCTTCCATATGCACGACGGTTGCTCATGGTCATCGACGTTGGTAGTCGTGATGGAGGAGACGTGCCACCAGGCGTCAGCGTGGGTGCATCAACGCCTAAGGGCGCTTTAGCCACAAAACACCAATAGACATTATATATCAATGTGCAATAAACATTACACTACTTCTGTGAAGACACGTTTCACTTTCGTGTTCTATACCGATTCCTATATAAGAGGGATCAACCACATTTTTTTCTTTCGATCATCGCTTTTAACACCACAACGACCTTCAGAGGACATTTTGCAAGACAAACCTGACGTAAAAAAGTCAAAACTGTAAAAAATGGTCATAACTTGAGACAACAAATCGCTTCTATACGGAAATCTGTAAAGTGGGGACCTTCAATGAGATATATTTTTCGTTCGCCTCATGAAGCTACAAAGGCAAACCAAATGTGTTTCCTTTGTAGCTTCATGTCACGGTCAAGGTATATGCCCATTCATTCCTTTACTAAAGCTTTACAGAAGACCTTGAAAGTAGTGAATGCAGCAGGAATGGTGAAATAAACGTTTAAGCTTACGACATGTGTACACAGAAATAATAAATTCGCACGAAAGTGTATAATTTTTCTATCACCTCACACGTTTTTAGACACGGTAAAAATTGAAATTATGGGTTGAACACAAGAAGGAAAATGCGTATATTAAGTGGGGTGCGACACAAAGAGTTGAGAAATAATGAAAATATTCGTAAAAAACGAAAACGTGCTGCAGTAAGTTTTCTCAAACATTCTGCTTCGCAAAACTCAGTTTCCACAACGTGTTTGAACAAGACTGAGTGAAGCAATTATTTGTCGATACTTGTTTTTCCCCGAATAAGGGCAAATGTTGCACGTGATGGGAACAAATCCTCCAGACAATGCCATCGGTTGTATACGTATGCGAACTAGACATATGGCGTGGTCATTTGTAAATTGTATCTGTTTGGTGGTCATAAATAGCAGTGGAAAATACGTGCATTTCTTTACAGCAGGAAAAACGACGCCCGACGGCACACAGCGGCACGCACAGAAGGATGTTTAAAATAGACAGAAGTGCATTCTTTCTTGCCCATATCCTTCATCACGCAATTCCGTATACGTCTAGCACCTCAACCGCCGATTAGCGATCTCCCAGACAGAGGACAGCAACGCTTTCGTCAGCGTTCCCGGGTCGCTCATTTCTTGTGTATTTAAGTCAGTATCCGGGCTCGACTAAGAATCAAACAACACCAAATAGGGTATTTAAATGTAGGAAACAACAGCAACGCTATTCCCCGCCTTTCCATTATTCCTCTGAGAGATCATAGACTATCAACTAAGCAAATTTAGAATGCTCCCATTTACGTGATGATTAGACAGAAAACGATGCTCAGCCGCAGTAATTTCCGGCCTCTTCTAGAGCACTACGAACCCGCTATAATTTGCGCTCTCTCTCTCTAACCCTTTCCTTCCATTGGGAACAGCACCCACGCGTACCTCGTATGTTGGGTGAACAAGTGGAACGGAGTAATCAGATCTTATGGCAAGCTCATCAATACTTCGCGAACACTGAGTACGAAACCAAAGCACTGAAATGTACATAGAAGCAATGATCGTTAGACCAAGCCTTGGCAGGTGGCCAACATGATTGCAAGCGTTGTTCTGTTCGATAAACTAAGAGCAGTCGGTGCCCCGTAAGCTTATCACGTCGGCATGGAATTGCCGTGAGCTCGATATCAGCGTAAATGATTAAAGACTAATTAGGCTTTCGCTGGTGAGTTGTGTGGATTAGTACGTTCAGGTTTGCACAGAGCGAAATTGCGCTTGAACGAATACGTGCAAGGAAAGCAGAAAATAAAGGTATTTGTAGGATGCGGATCTTACATCGATAGGGTTGATTACGATGCTGTAAATAAATAGTTAGCTGGCTCTGCAACGGTTCTTTTTTTTTTTCTAAGCATGCTTCAGCTTACGTAAGTTCTTGTAAGTAGGTATACTTGGTGCGGGGCGTAGCCTAAGCCTCTCGTGTAAGAAGTAAGCAAACTGAAATTTTCGAGCTGGCAGGAAGAAGAATGAGAATATCGAAATGATAATATATTTGAAGCGAATGATGGTCGCTTGAAGCGAACGATGGCCTTGTGTCAAAACAATTTTTTTTACTTGTGACACGTGGTGGTGGTTCCGAAACTGTGGTGTTCTGCTGCTAAGCATGAAGTCGTCGGTTCGCTTGCTGGTGCTGCGACAACAGCTTAATGATGCGATGAACGCGATATACAAAATCACGCGTATAGTGCGCTTTTATGTGGACCATTATAAACCCCAGGTGGTCAAAATAAGTCGCCGAGTTGTTTGGATGAATCAATCAAGCAACCAGTCAATCAATCAATCAATTACATATTGACAGATTAATGAAATTTTTGGTTGCTTAATCAATCATTCAATCACGCAAACAACCTTTCTTAATTTTTCTTCAAAAAGTGCTCAATTTTATATATCTATACCTTTCAAGTACTTATCTACCAACATTGACATGAGGCCACAGTAACATAACAGCATTAGTATACTGAAATGCATCATTGGAGTTTCTTCTTTTTTGGGGGGGGGGGGGATGCGAAAGCTGGAATGATTTCCGGCATCCAACCTGAAGGCAACATGCTGGTCCGTTTCTATCGTATCTCGTCGACATAGACGTCGACGCTGCACATCGGTTCGAGCCAGCGTAGAAGGCAACGTACGCTCTGTGGTGACTTTCATACCTATGCAACTCAAGTTAGAGTAAGATACACTCCGTTACTGGAATCCGGACGCGTCCCTGCTCTGAATTTCAAATGGCGACAGCGGCCCAATCGATGCGACATTGCGCATCGAAAGGTTGTCGAAGCGTATCGTGTGCGCGGCACTGATTTCGAATTCATAAATCTGCCCCGCGTCTCGTTCGCTCTTCGATGTTGTGCTGCACATTTGCGACGAGAGACAAAAAGAAAGAAAGTGAAATCACCAGCTTGCAACTGCATATTGGCGACTGTGTGGCCACGTATAGCGGATTAGGACGTTGACGCCATCAAGATGAGAGAGAGAGAGGAGAAAGTCAAGGAGGCTAACAAGAACAGAAAAATCTGGTGTTCTACACTACACAGGTGGTGGGTGATGTAGAAAGATGAAAGAGACAAATAGACGGAAAGAGGACACATACACACAATCGCCACACATTACGAAGGAACAGGATTACGTGGAGCAGAATGAAAACCATATTGAAGCCATTTCTTTCAGGTTTGTTGTCTTGATGAATTGCAGCCGTGCCATCATCGCTTTTTATTGCAATGGTATTTTGAGGTCGGCATGCCGGAATAGTTCGTTCCGACAATGTCCGGTGATAAACGCGAGCCAGGGTAGTAGAGGGCAATCCTCTGCCGATAATGTAGCGAGTACACTCACACAGAATGTGTTCCACGGACTTCTCGCGATCACAGTCATCACACGTGGTGTTGTCCTTTCCTTTTAGCTTCAGGAATACCTGTCGCGTTATAGTATGCAGGTAGAGCTTTCCTTATTCGATCAGTGCTACTATAGGAATGACTTGTGTGTCTATTTTTTACTTGAAAGCAGGAGTGCTGATCAGAGATTGCTGATGAGGAGTGCTGATGAGATAAAAGGAGCAGTATACAGTATAACCACAGCGTGTTATTATGCCGTCCACAAGAGTCATTCAAAAGCGCATTAGATCATTAAACCGTGAATTCTGTGGTGAAAGTGCTTCTAGTTGCAGTACTGTTTCAACAGCAGAAACGTTCTGCGTAACGAAAAGAAGGCGTAGAAAAAAGAAAGCATAGGCCGGGAAGTTATCTTGGCACGCTACCTGAATTAGTACTTTAAAAGTAGATACAGTTGTATGCGAAAAATCAGTAGCCAAATGTACAAAGTGTGTTTGTAGCTAGCGTCGCCTGGAATCGGGTATATAGTAGCCTCCACCATAAAGTGGTGAAGTATACTTTGGTACGGCATAGAGGGTAAACTCACTGCACACAGCCTGTTCTGCTCCGTATAGAATATCATCCTGAACTTCGTTGTAGCGGAGTACATCGTTAACTGGCGCCAAAAAGATACAACATGGGTCTCCATGAAGAATAGTGAAAGGACACTATTCACCGACACAGTGCCCAAGCGCCGACTGAAGGAGCGCAACATGACGCTCTAGAATTTACTTTTGTTCCCCAGCATTTCATACACTGTGCGGACAGAGCAGCTGCATTTATAAAGTGCGTTGTGAGTGGCAACAGAAATGTTGAATGTATGTCAGCGCAGCAAATAGAAAGGTACAGAACATATGGGCTGCGTTTGTCCCTCAGGTTGAGTTTTTCTACAGTGCATGTGTTTTGTGCTTTTTTGTTTGTTGCGTTTTCATACATTCAAAATGCAGCACCAGATGGCCCGAGCTGTCACTTAAGGGAACGGAAAGTTTCATCAAACTTATATGGTCGAGGTGGGCCCAGCTTCCATCGAGTCTTTCTTTCAACCACAAGCGCATAAATCGCAGCCCCGAAACGAGATATTCCTTGGTCCTATTTTCTTGTGAATTGATTTGAAGCACTGGACAGCAAACGCTGGTGGAGACCACTTCGATGTCGTCTGTTGTTATAAAATGTAATTTTAATGTAACACACGGTCAGCATTAAAAACCTTCCGTCTCATATTTTTTTCCAAAAACTTACACTACTTATGCGGCTGCGAAGCTGCAGCTGAAACTACTGTCACGCCAGATACACAATGCCACCATGACAAAATGAAAGAAATAAAGCAATTGCATGAAGGAAGGGATTACAGAGTTCTTCCATGGAACAGTCTTTTGAGCACAGAGCTGGATATATTTTCGGACATCATGAATTATAGATTTTCTTTTGCAAATACAGAATGCTCTCGCGTGGTCCTTCTCTGCACTTCTTGGACAACCTAAATGTAGCTTTGGTGGTTTTTGTGAGCAGGGTTGTCACTTGCGAAACTGAAGAAAAGGACAAGGTACTCCAAAGTTCTAACTTCATACACCTCCGACGCAAGGTTCAGTTCACTATGAGAGCGAACGAAACGCATCAATAAACTTATTTTGACTTTGAAGTCTTGAAAGCTTCTCTGGTCTCTAAAAGAAATAAAAGTCGAAGTGAAAGTTTTGTATCACGAAAGAAGCCACCAAACAGCTGCTTTGTCTTCATGGAGTATACATGGCTGCAGTTGCTAAATATTATTGAGACATCTGAATTGGCCTAAACGCATTCTTTGGTCAGCGTGAACTTTACGTCGGTAGGGTACTGCTGTCCGCAAAAGGGGACGAAAGCAATTCATGGCTGTCGCCTAGATGTGTTGACGTTGTCACAAGGGCGAAACGGCCATGTTTAGTACCGATAAGGCATAGGAGAGCGTAACTAGGCATTAATGACGAATACGGAACGCAGCGTGAAGACACAGCTTTCTCTTTATGAAACCGCATAGGCTCGACGAATGCAACAGAAGAGTGGAAGCCCTGTACAACTTCTCCTACTGTAGAAATCGCCTGATTGAAATTATGAGTCGCCAACACACGAGAGCTCGTGTATGGTTCGGCCTGTTATGGCGTCACAAGTAACTGAAACCGAGCAGTCGAGTAACTGGAACCGAGCAGGGCCACCTACCGGGGAACTGAAAATTTTGATTGTCGTGTGTAGTGAGATATAGCATTAATATTATTTAAGAACACGATAACATGGGTGATATTGACACGTATAAAAGCCGACGCGTTTCGCCGCAGATCAGATTTCAACGATCGCCGACTGTGTTCGCCGCTATCGTTGTGCATCGAGTGCACCTTGCTTTTGTGGGCACAGGTTCGATCAATAAAAAGTCCGTTTCGTCATTCACAGTTTTGCGACTGTTTTCGTCAGCGTCACTACTACGTGACAATATATTGTCTACGCGAACAAGCTGAGCTCGACTTGACCTTGTAGCTTCCTTTTTGTCCTCATATTATCAGCAAACCCGTTGTTATCTTTGTAGATGCTTACCAGAATTGGGTTCTTGAAGGAACTTTGCCCTCTATGCATGCGTGTACCCTCCTTCACTTCCATACATTGTAAAATAATTTAAACCCCTACATGTAAAAATGCTGTAACTGTGTGATTTCTAGACCGGCGCACACCCTCATTCATTTTTAAGGATTCATTTTTTACACACATGCATCAGTATGTGTCGCGAAGCATAATAACGCAAATATTATATGCCACAATGATGTGCGAATAAAAATATACAACGTGAAAAAAGAAACAAACTTGCACCGCAAGGAAAAAAAAAAACAGCCGAGATAAACGTTCCTGTGCTAAATCGTTGCAGGCAAGTACGAAATCGATTTGTTGACATTTCACATTGAAGGCTCTCTTTTGCCGAAGCACCAGATAAAGTTTTCTATCTTCATCCACGTGCCAGAGCAATAGAACCTCTTCTGGTGCGACTACCTGTGCAGGCGCTATTTTTTGGAAGAGTTAAGCGACCGTAAGCCTGGCAGAGGTGACAAACGGGTGCTTATATTGGCGCACTAAATCACTTTGGCGCTTGAAATTGGTACTGGTAATAACTCCAAGCTTACCCCCCCCCCCCCCCAAAAAAAAGAAAAGAAAGTGAAAGTTACTATTCGGTTTGAACACACGCGGTATATACAATTGAGAGAAAAAAATCAGACGGGAAGAAGCAGCCTTGGAAGTTTCACCGGAAAGAGCTCAATTTCTGCCTGCTCTTCACCAGCAGGGGATACAAACACGGAAATGAAATAAGAATGCAACGAAACAAAAATACACTATTTGGTGCAATAGGAACAAAGAAAGCAAAGGATTGACAGACAATGGCACCAACACAACTCTTATCGTGTAATACTGACAATAAATGCAACGTGAACGTACGGAACGAAATTACGAGTGCACTGAACATCTTGGAGTAAGCTCAAGGCTTCTCTTACCGCAGTGCTGAGTACACTTCTCAAACATGTTTAGTCCCATCATTTTCTCTACCTCCATTTAAAAGAACAAATGTAAATAAAGGTGAAAACCTCCACGTGTAGCTATCGAAAAGACAGATATCACTAGTTCCCGTCCACAAAAAAAGAGTTGTTTACTGCTAAAGGCACGGGCAATTGTAAACAAAAGGTCCCTTCAGTGAGCAGAACAGGAAAGTTTGAAAGGACGGAGAGCGCTATACCGTCGGTGCATCTGAGTAAGCGCGTCCATAGAATCAAATTACATAATTTGCGACCCCTTAATGTAATCGCTACTGCTGAATATACTCACTTAACTACGTCGGTGCCATAATTGCCGGATCTATGGAAAGGCCTAGAACATAAGGCAATCGAAATGGAGCTGAATTTCTTTAGGGGATAGCAGAAGGATTTACGCTGGGGTCTGCCACCTTCCTAACACCAGTCCAGGTAAAATACACGGGACCAAAATGAGAAAATATCCCACTCAGCACCACAGGTGCCATCAAAAGCAATACTGTACTGACGGGTGCTAAACCTAAGTACACATTGACACTTGTTGACTGAAACAGCTTAGCAATTACGGTGGTGCGGTCGGCTTCTTTCGGCGCTCTTTTCGGTGTAAAATAACGAAGACATGTCACCTCGAGAGAGATGTCGTTCTTGCAAATGTATTTTACGCCGCTTGACTCACATCCACTGCTCCCGAGAGTTCTGTTATCCACTCCGTGATTTCCGACATCGGAAGTGCGCCAACACTACGCTTCCCCATCCGGCTTTGTAACAGCTCTTACGCACTGCGGAGAACAAACGCGCGTTCTGTGCCGTGCTCCCTTAAGGGCTGCAGAAGTAGGCGTCTCTTTCCTCCTTTACAATCACCATATATGTAGAGCAAACGCGCCTTCTTCTGACGCACGAAAGGCCGTGGGAGGGGGGGGGGGGGGGGGAGGCAGGGAAGGGAGGCGACGTTTAGCTGCGGCACCAAGTGCCTATTTATATCAGAGGCTCCGGCAACAGTCACCAATTTTTGGCGCTGAGCCGTGCTCCCTCAAGGACTGCAGAAGATAGCGTCAACCTTTCCCTTTCCCTCAAGAACCACTTATCATCAGTCACCAACGCCGCACGCATTTTGTGCGAACGCGGGCAAAACACCGACGGCGTCGACAACAGTGCTGTGTGTTGCCGGTGCTGCTGCATGTCCAAGTTTGAACAGCGGATAAAACTACTATCCTTACTCCGTATAGCTCTCTACTAAGTTGCTATCGCAATTGATGCTTCGCCTTTCGGGTGAAACTGCGACAACTTTTTATAATATTTTCTGCTTGCGCTTACCTCAGCAGGCTGAACAATAATTATACCTATGCGGTATAATAATAATTTTATACTCCTTTTTGACTGACATTACCAAATACAGAGGTATTGGTACAAAGAGATAGCACCCTTTCACATCAGAAAGAGAAGTATATCACTATAAAACATTACAATTTTAATAGAGATACTAAAAATAATATAATATAACGCTAGAACCACTAAATGCACTAACGCTAGAACCACGAAAGAGACGCTGCGGAAATCGTCGTAAACATTACAGACCATTAAAACATTAAATGTCATGAAACAGAAATGCTTACTTACTCGCTGTCTACCTCAGTCTTACAATTCTTGCTGAAGGCACGCCTATTTGACGACGTGCGTGCCTGCTAAAAGCTCAAGAAATAAAAGCGAATATTAATAGCGAAATAAAAGTCAACAAATACACAGAAAAAATGTCAGTAAAGAAGTATCCCTCAACCGCTGCTGGGAACATGCAGTTGGTTACGGACCACGCGCGTCGTTTCCAGGCCGCATGACTCGCGGGGAGCTGAACACGCTGCACAAACGCGATATACAAGTGGCGACCGACCCTTTCCAAAGAAGGATGACGTTTGCCCGCGAACGGGCTAGCCGTTGTGATCCGGCAGTCCCCGGAGATCTATTAGTGAGTACAGACGCGCAGCAATGACGACGCGACACTAAACGCCTAACACCACGTGTTCCAAGCAAGTATCTGTCTGTGCCTCTCAGCAGGCCTAACGTGGGCCGACAGAGTAAACATCGTTCTCTGTCGTCGTGTTCTTTTTTCGCAGAAACATACCGGCTGCAACAATTGCAGCAAGACTGAAACGTTTGCTGCCGGTAGAGCAAGGGATGTCACTTACATATCTCGCAGTGAATGAGCTAGAACTAGCTCTTTTAGTGAAAAAGATTAGGCCTGTCACTACAACTAAAATTTGACGGTTCCGGCTGCGTCTGAAACACGAAACTTGTAGCGTACAACTTCGTTTGGGCAGCGACTCAACCTTTTGTAGAGAGTTTGCTAAAACCAAGCTTTAGACGGTTGTCCTTTAGCGAAATGATTACATATTTCTCCTCTTATTTTACGTTTTTGGGCTTCTTAATTATTTTCTGCGATTTGGCTGTTTTATTTGTTCTTTATTTTTTAACTGAAGTGTGTAAAGAAAGGTAGAGAGAACTCAGCTTATTCAATTTATCCTTCCCAAATCATATTCTTTTCTTTTCCATGATATCTATTTTTTTAAGTACGGGAACGTTCGATAAATCACAACTTTGACGGAGAAAAATCTGAAACGAAGAAGTACAGGAAGACCACTATTTAAATAAGGACAAATAAATGTCATTACTTCTCTTTCATTCGTGTTTACAGAGATAATAAGAGTGGGCATTTTTATTGAAATTACTTTGTGTACACATGTACGTGGGCCTGTTCACAACTGCACCCTGACGCTTTGGATTCCATTGGTGAAGACGGACGCTGCAAGCTAACTGAGTTTGCTTCTTTCCATATGACACAAGCTTTCTGGAGTTCTCCGGACACCGTGCCCGCCTACCTACGTCCCCTGGAGGCTGGACCTTTTGTTACGGCTACAAGTGCCTACTATAGCCTCTCCTGCGGCGATGCTGTATTGCTTTGCCGGTTATAGTGAGAAGTGGCATGAACGTACGCTTATCATTGCCATATTGGAATGATGGATACACCAACGTGCGACTCTTGTGGATCCCAACTGACCATGGAACACCTGCTGTGCCATTACCCTCAACACGAGGCCTAGCGCACCTATCCACAGACCGCCCACTAAGCCGGCTGGATTTGAAAACACTTTTCTGACAGAAACAAAGTTAGGCCGTGCCCACATTCGTCAGTGCCGCAGAAAGATACTTGTGCGCTACTGCAGTTTTTAGACTACATCGGCCTTAGTGACCGTTTATATTCCTGCTGAGCGCCCTATTGTGCGCGTGCAGTGCTCGCAATCTCCCTAATCCCTTCCTTTATTCCCTTTACCACTCACGCACAGTGCAGGGTAGTGAACAGGATGCTCGTCTGGGCGACCTCCCGACTTTCCCTGTGCCTGCTTTTTCTTTCTCTCTCTCCATTTCAAAAAAAAAATAACAGTGAGTCGCGTTTACGTCGTAATGAAATATGTCTCTGAAATTAGGCATGCTCAAGCCGAGTTGAAGAAATCAGAAGAACGCAGGCGACACGTCCCGCATTCATAGAACATTTTACGTCTAAAGCTACCTTTAAAGCGATGACCCGGCTATATCTTATGAACGGAAGACATGAGCGAGTTTCAACTTACACATGTATTGTCTGCGGAAAGGTGGGGGCGCTATAATGTAATGCTATTACAAACTGTTTCATTCCATTTCTGCAATGAGCCCTCCACGATTGGCCATACCTTTTTCGGGTCACCCCCACTACGCCTGTCTGTCACGTGACGTCCCGAAAACCACAAGAATACCCCAGTTGATATGACGTATAAAAATGCTTATGCATGATTAGACCAAACCAAACAAGAAGAATCATTTCCGATTTTACGCCTTTTCCACCATTAGCCCGCCTCTGCTATTTGTCAGAAGTTTTCGGACTGCGCCCACTTTGCCTGTCTGTCACGCGACGTCCCAAACCCCCAAACCTCACCACGTTAGTGTGACATGTACGCATTAAACATGCATTATTCTGTCAATCAACTTTTTTTTTTCGGGATAGTCGGAGACTGCCCCGTTCCAAGAGGAATAAAAGATAGCTCGCCGATTGCTCTAGCACTGGCTATTCGGAGATGCCAGGGATAATGGTTTATTGGCGTATAATAATTTTTGCGTGGTAGTATAACGTTGTCGAGCCCTTTCGGCTTGTATAAGACGTCTCTCTGCCAGCTCTTCTTCGCTAAGGATCTGTTTTTGCAGCATTTCTAACGTTCCGTTGCACGCCGCCGTGATTTTGACCAGCCACCGCGAACTGAGCAAGGGGAAGCGGACCAATTGTCATTGGTGGCACCACCGTCCTCAATCGGTTACCTACTTTCACTGCGCTAGCTCGTCCCCCACGAAAGCCTCTCCATTTCTGCGTGCTCCTCGCCTCTTGTCAACCAATTAGATAAGACAAACCTGTCCAGGTAGGTCATGTTATTCGCTTTGAAAGCAAGCAAACGTGACGTCCTATAAAAGAGAAGAGCGTTTGATTAGGCAGTTCGAACAAAGCTGCGGCTCAATGCCCGATGCTTGCGTTGGTGGTTACGTAAATTTGACGTCAGTAGTTTGGAATATATTTACATTATAGAGCCCATGCGTGTAGTTACTGGATGTGCTCGTTGTGTTTGGTGGCGATAAAGTTTGACGAAGGATACCGACGGCACAGCTATAGGGTCATCATGCTACGAGCGGATCCGCCCAGAGCGTGCGAGAAAAGGCCTTCCTTTGCGATATGCCTACCTAGCGTGCCCCTTACGTTATTTACCTACACGGAAGGGTAAACAGCACTTTAGATTAACTAACACGAGTTCAGAACGCGAGCTACGCGAAAGAATTCGCCACCTGAGGAGCGGAAGCTCCTATCAAAGACGAGAAACAGGGTTAGGAGCACGCAGGTAGGTAAAGGGGCAAACTGAAAATGAAGCGTGCAGCTATTCCCTGTAGGTGCCAGTTTTCCCAACGCGCGGAAGAAGAGGCCATAAAATGTTGTTCCGCGGCATACTGTTTACAGCGTTTAGCATGATCGCCAGGATGTGTCCCAGGGTGAATAGACACAGCACCCAACAAGTCTGCGAGAAGAAGCACGTCACCAAACTTCGTAAACAGCATCTGTTAAGAGCTGCATATATCGTATTTTTCTGTTCATATAACAGTCAGATGCTGTGAAAATGTCAGAGCTATAAGTTGCCAAGATTTCGAATAAAGTAAAGTTACAAAATGAACAACGCAAGAACAGTTCATTAGGCAAATGAATGAATGAATGAATCATAACCTTCTCTGTTTCTCTCCGAGACATTACGACTGAGCCTTGGGCTACAGTCATTCAATGATTAGCCAATAAACTTTCGGAAATGTGCGCCTCCTTGTTACCAACGGCTTGGTGTGATGAGTTCAAGTCCCTTAACGTTAGCAGCAGCTTTGTCGGCTCAGCAAAGGGGCACAAATCGTTTTTTTTTTCTTTTTTTTTGTGCATCAGCTGTAATGACATACATGTCCAACTTTTTGGTTCTTTAAATATATGTCCTACAGAGGCGTTCGTCCCTGCTGTTCCGTCGCAAGCATGACAACATTTAAAATGACCTGCAACGTCTCCCCTAATTGCCAACGTATCGAAGCATTATTCCGTAAAATGCAGCGGACGAACAGATAAGTTTCAAAATCAATTGCAAATCAGTTCTACCGGCCTTCCTATCATAACCATACGCTTAGCTCGAACATTCATCCGCCTGCGTTTCATCGATGTCGTACTGTCACAGCAGTGGGTTAGAAGTAAACCTAATCCGTGTAAAAGAGCCCTTATATTTTACGATCCCGCGGTTCCTCTTTAATGATATCGAACTTCTATCTTATTATAATGCGTGCACTTTAAGAAGCCACGTGCCGCATGTAGTTTTCAAGATAAGCGTCAAGCACCAAGGGAGAGCTGTCCCCCAATCTCCATGCACGCGATGTATACTTAAAGATCACGCAATCATGAAGATTAAGGGGTTTAGTAGGAAGCAGCTGGCTTTATTTTACATAGAAAATTAAGTAAGCAGTGAATAAGTGCCTGCGAGGTTTTTTGCGTCCCTAGGAAATCCTCTTAATCCTTGCGATATAACCTTGGAAAGGGATTAGCTTCTGTGTTCGACACAAGGCTATATATGCCCTTTCTTAATAGAGAGCGCCGGAAAGGCTTTAGCACGCGTGGGTGAAGTTATTTTTCTTTTCTTTCCTTTCCCGTACTATCATTATTCTCCAGTGGGATCCCAATTTGTCATTAATCTAAATCCGATGAAAGTGCGCAGAATGTCAGGAAGCTTGATGCATGCTGGTGCTCAGGGCTTCGGGAAGGCGATGTTCCGTAATTTGAGAGACAAAGCTTTGTGAGCTGTCAATGGCAAGTCGAAGCTTGTAATTTTTGTGTAATTTAATTTTAACTTTTAATGAGAAAACTTGGAGGAAGCTTAAGCTTCGCCTTTCAAGAGAGTGGAACGCGATAGCATTCAAACATCTCTGACTGCTTCTCCCGCTTACCGGTAACTGCAGCTTATGTGAACCGTAATGTTTACAGGGAAACGCTTGCGGCGAACGCTATGTCCGAAGGCGAGCTTTCTGGTAGAAACGCAGCCTCTTGCGTTGGCCGATCCCGGAGGCCATGCCCAAAAAATTATGGGGTGTTACGTGCCAAAACTACCATCTGATTATGAGGCACGCCGTAGTGGGCGACTTAGGAATAATTTGTGCCCCCTGGGGCTCTTTAACGTGCACCTAAATCTAAGTACACGGGTGTTTTCGCATTTCGCCCCCATCGAAATGCGACCGCCGTGGCCGGGATTCGATCCCGCGACCTCGTGCTCAGCAGCCCAACACCATAGCCACTGAGCAATCACGGCGGGTACCATGCCCCAACAAAAAGGTTCCATTATTCATAGGTATCTGTTATTGTTTCGCACGTTTAATAGCTCAGTCTGAGAAGATGCAATATAAAAGGCATGCGCAGTCGGTGTTTTGCTTCATGACATTTGTTTGTGGCCTGTGAGTCACAAAATCCCAAGGAATAACTATGTCAAGAATGAAAGACAAGGTATGAGGAACTGCAGTGATAGAATGGTGTCGTAATATAACCCGCATATGCCACATGTCATATCGCAAGGCGTGGAATATACATATACGAAATATATGCGGAAATTTTACCTTACGGACAACGACGCCGACACCGGATTTTCTGCGACACGGCGCCTTTAACGCTGTCGCGTTAACATGTCGGCAGCATAAACTTTATCCATGCACTGAGCTCCTTGCAATTGTGGATTAGCAAAATCAGTTAAAAACATGATAAAAAACAACATACTTCGGCGATTCACTTGCTTTGAACTCACTCTCACAGCAGCAGGCTATTTTCTTAAGAGCGACTTCATTCTGTGTGAGCACAACGTCGTCTTCGACCACTGCACAGATGCTGTCCTGTTGCGGCCTCTGAAATACATGGTGACACACCGCCAGTCTCGAAGTCTGTGTGAGGCTGTGGTGGTGTGGTGGAATGTTGTAGAATTGAAAGCACCGATGAGTTTAAAATTTCTGGACAGTGGAGAAGCTCGCACTGCGCAGGGGTATTTTCAGAAAAAACAATTATTGTAGAGATTTATGACATTCGAATAAATATAATAATAGTGCCGTAAAAATTCCTGCGTGAATTAGGTAAATCAATGAAAGGGGTTAGTTGGTGCACGTTAGTGATTACGTTGGCCTGTAAATTAAATTTTTCCCAGCGTAAAATTGAGGGTAACGAAACCGTTTACTGTGGGAATACTCCAGTTATAATATCCCAGTTACAATAAACGAACACTCCAAGCAGCCGAGTGCTAGTGAGGTATTTAACTTTCCGCATTGCTGGATTATGGTACTTCGGTTTCTCAGTCGGGTGTAACGGAACTCACTGTGAGCCTGCATGAAATGCAGGTACAGCCCCTAGGTAGTCGTAGCAAGTCCCATTGGATCTACACCAAGCTCATGACTAATTAACTCAGCAAAATCAAAGTTAAACTAAAAGACCCATTAGCTATTTAAATCCGCTGAAGTCTCCTTGGCTCTTTGTATTCATTAGGAAAGAAAATTCAATTGTCTACCGCCATTTATACATAATTAACGCACCGAAATTCATTACCTATTGCTAAGTTGAGATATATATGCATTGATTGCTTTTCACCTTTATCATTAGCCAAGTGTAAAATGTGTTCGTAGCTTCCTAAATATTGTGTCTGTTGACATTTGACAAGAAAATATTGAATGAAAAGCTGTGATATAATATTGCTGACAATTTTTTATGTGATGACAAAAATAAAATTTATTCTAAATAAATATTTTCAATTAAAATGTTTTTTTCTTATGCGCTTACGCTTACTAATAAAATATGAAGTGTCGAATAGATGTATATGCCGCGGAACCTATCAGGATGTTTTGGTGGTTACTGTAAGAAGTTTGTAAACAGATAATTTTACTGGCCTGTCTAAGCGAAAATTACTGCTTGGAATGGCTGTGGCGAAAGAAAAAAATGTCGCAGCTTCGCCCGAAAAGCGAAGCATCAATTGCGATAGCAAATTAATAGAGAGCTATTCGGAGTAGGGATAGTAGTTTTATAGGCTGCATAAGCTTGGACACATTCGCTTACTAAATGAATTAACAAGCGTGGTGTCAGCGCGCACAAGCAAACATGAATACATCACACTGAATGACCGCACACGACTGTCAAAACGCTGGCAGCAAGCGCAGCCGCCGCAGCGGGCGAAGGATTCGCGCGATCTATCGCTTCAACGGAAACTGAGCGGCGAATGCACAGCGCATAAAAAGGTCAGAGCCATGTGGATATAAGAGACCGGGCGGGCGACCGCCATCACCGGGCAAAGTGCAGAGGAGTTGCGCAAAAAAGAAGTTGGTGGCACAGGAGAAGCTGCCCCCCCCCCCCTTCCTCCCCGCGCTGCCTTCCCGCTTTCTTACTTTCGCGTGGGAGATTGAGTGGCCGGTTCCCCTTGCGCCCGGTTGCAAGATAAACATTTGGTGCCGCAGCACATCGTCGCCCCGCCAACCTCCCTCCAATACCCCCCCCCCGGCCTTTCGCGCGACGGTCGCGTTTGCTTTCCACCGTGCGTTCGCTCTCCGTGATAGCGCGCGTCCCCCGCGCGCTTTCACTCGCGAATACGGCGCGCGGTAACGATTTTATCGCCCTTGGATTGTATACGGAACCTCACGGCGACGGCGACGACGATGGCAGAAATCCGGTTGAAGTTTTCATATAGTTGCTATCGCAATAAAAACACCGCATATCCACGAAGTGAATGATGATGAGTGGGCGAAGCACCGAGGGATCATTCGGGCAAAACACCGGAAGAATTCTCCGGAAGCCGGAGCTTGGCATACATAAATTAGAAGCACAACTTCGCGGTTCTCTTGGGTTTATTTACCCAACAATTTCAGTCAGTGGACCGACCTTTTGGACCTCCCCGTGAAAATGTCGGTCCACCGACCGAAACTGTTGGGTAAATAAACCTAAGATAACCGCGAAGTTGTACTTCTAATTTTTCTACATACGCTTGGCCCATTGAAAAATCCAGTTACTTATATATATATATACAGGGTGTTTCAGCGAACACTTTCAAAATTTATTTAAGGTCGCCTGTGGCAGATAGCCCAATTCTAGTTCATAAGCTGGTGTACTCGAAGAGGCGGACATTACTTGCACAACAAATTGAAATCCATAATCGACTAATTAACAAAAATTCACCAATTAAGTTTTTAACTAATAACCTGATGGCCCATATTGCAATTTACGAATTGTAGCCGTGGAGTTCGCAAGGCGGATCAACTTAAAATGAATTCTTCGGATGACACCAGTTTCGAGATAATAATTCCCGAACTTTGCGGATAAATGCATTGGCGTTCCAGTTAATTTTGTGCTTCAATGCTTAAAGCGACGTTTTGTTAAGAAACTAACTGGAACGCCAATGCATTTCTCCGCAAAGTTCGGGGATTAATATCTTGAAACTGGTGTCATGCGGAGAATTCGTTCCAAATGAATCCGCCTTACGAACTCCACGGCTAGAATGTGTAAATTGCAATATGGGCCATCAGGTGAATAGTTAAAAACTTAATTAGTAAATTTTTGTTAATTAGTCGATTTAGCTTTTCACTTTCTTGTTCAAGTAATGTCCGCCTCTTATAAATATTATAATTAGGTGAAAAGTGTCCGTGATAAAATTGTAGAGCAACATGACAAACTCCCAATACAGCTTTCTGTTGCTCAATACGTGCTACATAAAAGTGTTTTTCGGAGCGTGAAAGAAGCCCACGAATACACGCAAAATTTCTGCGATACTGTCCGCTCGAGCCAGTTTGCGTGTATTCGCGGGCTTCTTTAACGCTCAGAAAAACACTTTTATGTAGCACGTATTCAGCAACAGAAAGCTGAATCGGGAGTTTTTCATGTTTCTCTACAATTTTCTCATTGACACTTTTCATTTAAATGTAATATTTGAGAAGTTGATTAATTGATGAATACTAATTAGGCAGAATGCAAACAATAATCAGAGTATCTCCAAGCGATGACAAACAACATTACCTTGGTTCTGTCCAGCTACGTGGCATTTGCATGTTTTTAAATATTGGTGCATGATAGTTGGGAGACCCTGTATATGAGGTTTAACATCTAAAAATTGAACAGATAGTCATGACGGATGCCGTAATTGAACGCTCCAGATTATTTTGGCCAGCTGGGTTTCCCGAAAATGCGTGCAAAGCATATAAAACTAGTGTTTCTTGCGTCAGGGATGCCGTGTTAAATACTCAGGAAACCAAACTTCATTAGGCGAACAGGGATTCAACGTAGAAAAAAAAAATGACACAGCATAGTTTCAGCGCACAGAGGTGGCTGAAACATATGGACTTTCCTCACTTCGAGCTACGGTTGAAACTTTCACCGTTACGGCAGAGAAAAAGCACTAGTTGCTCTATGTACCTTTCCCTCAGTGCAGGGTAGCAAATTCAGCGTGCGTCTGGTTAGCCTCCGAGCTTTTTTTTTTTTTTTTGCCTACCTTCCTCTCCCTGCCCATATACCGCCCCTTTATTCCTACAATTTGCTCCGGAAACGCTCTGAAAGCTCCTTATATCATGAAGAACGCCCACTGCTTCCCAGTCCCCGTGCCTCAGCCTCACCCTCCTTCGCCATCTTTCTTCTTCCTTTACTGTAGGGACATGCTTGTTTAAAAGAGTGCATGTGTTGAACGTTGTACCTGCGCGTTTCCGAGGTTACCGGCTAGGTTGAAGTGGAAACAGTAGAAACATAGCGACACAGTTCAATGCTCGCTGCAAACGTATTTAGCGGGGATTGGGGGAGCGTATCTGGAAGGACCACGGCGCCTTGGGAAATGTCTCCTTGTTGAGAGGCGAAGAGAAACCGAGCAAGTCAGCGCGAGCACGCTAAAGTTTGAAACTAACGAGCTGCGCAAACAAGAGTGCATCTGCGTGTTCGTACTCTGAAGAATCGAAAGAAAGACACGAAGGGCCCAGTTTAGTTTCAAACGCTAATAGTAGTAGCGCTAGGCCTCGTCGTCGTCTTCGCGGTACGAGAGGTGAACGTCAGCGAACTAGCAAGTAGGCAGGAGGCCATATACGCAAGCAGTCGCAGAAGTTCTCTCAGTGCGAGCCTCCAGTGGAGGCAACTGCTCTATACTTCTACTTTGTTATAGCGCAGGCCGAACGACAGGAACACAGAAAGGCACATTAGAGAAACACTCCATACTGTTCTCTTTCTGGCCGAAGTTGCCTCATAATGTTCCGCTTTTCGGCGACATGCCACCCCTGCACCCTGTCGCTCTCCTAGCGATGTCCTTGCCGTCGTTCGCAACTCTGCATTCACACTGTGTTCACGCCTTAGTTTGAAATCTCAATGCAAGTGAACATGTTCTTTTGTGGCGCATTTGCAGTAACGCGTGTACGAGAAGTACACTCGTAGGATAGGCGTACTTACGTTAAGGGTCCGTAAATTTTAATCTAAAGGTCCCCCCGCCAAATATTTTTAGTATTTATGCTCACGTACATGACACAGTCGTAACTCCGCGAGAGTACAAACGTCGTATTTCAGTAAGGAAATCAACAAACCATGTTTTGTGGCATACTTAAATGTATAAAGTTAAGGCTTTTCTATGTGATCCAAAAGGGTTACCCCGGGGAAGTAACAGCCTTGCTCTTCATTTGTTTGGTGGTTGCTCCCCGATCTTTACTTTGCTCTTAGGCTGAATACGGCCATTCATTGAGTCTTTGTTGACGCCCTACTGCCTGTGCAAGCCAGTTTCACAAACCAACTGCACCAGCAGCAATGGTACACGGATATACTCGACAGTGCCATATAAATAGCCCTGGAAAATCCACAACCAGTCTATTTATAGATTAGATTTACCAGATAAATAAAAGTTATTAATTCCTACAATGAAAAATATTCACAAAAATATAAATAGGAAACTCTAGAGTTTTACGAGCCAAAACCACGATGTGATTATGAGGCACGTCGTAGTCCGTGTAATTTTGACCATGTGGAGTTCTTTAACCTGCATCGAAAGAACGTGCGTGCGCTTTTTCTTTATTGCTTCTTTTCTTTCCTTTTTGCCATTGCGTACACACTCCAGTCATCACGAAAAATCTTAAAAATACGAAGATCCAACGCACAGTGTAGAATCAATGTAAAGCAATGCTTTGTTGAAGCAGATAACTGAAGTTTACACAACTAACGGCAATGCGTACAAATGTGTTTACTTTCATTCTGTGCAGCGCAAACCCGGAAGGGCAGGCAAATCATCGCTTTAATAGTTGAAGTCCTGAGACGAGGGTCCACTGCGTTCTGTCAGCGAAAGATAACTACGGAGGCCACTGGAAGTCGCACGTATATGCAGTTTATACAGGATAATTCAATTTCGAGTTTGTCGTTGGCATCATCGTTGGCTGGCATCGTTATGCCATTGCTCTACCATTAGTCGCGGCAGGTTGTAGTGAAGAAAGGCAGCCTGTCGAGGTTATCATAATTTAGGTAGAGAGAGAGAGAAAGAGAGAGAGGAAATAAAATAGAGCCACTATTGGAACTATCCTCTGAGATGCTGAGCGTTGAAGTGACAACTTGACTGCCTGCTCCCACAGAACCCTCTTTTACGCGGTGAGAGAGATGTGACAGCAGGTGCAGGCAACACAGTAAGACAGATGTGAGAGACACTAAAGCTCCATTTAGAAATACAAAGCAGTTTATATTGATCTAACTACAAACAACCTTCCAACGCAAAGACGGCCTCAATTGATTAAATAGCGATCTTTCTACAGTTACGCAAACAGGAAGTAACTGTAAACCGTAAACGAGGCAATTTGTGCCTCGAAGTTGCCCTGTGGCCGCATATATGCGTCACAAACCGAGACAGCGATGCGCGCATTACTGCAATATCTGAAGTAGACAAACTTCTCTGAGTGGTTCGATGAGTACCTCCGCATGAAGCGACACTCTCAGTGTTTGCTCTCTTATTTATTTCTTTTCATCTACTAAGTCACTTCTCCCTGCGTAGGATAGGAAACCAAATGACGCGCCTGGTTGACCACCCAGCCTTTTCCACGTTTCCTCCTTTCCCTTCTCTTTCATGGCCTGAGCCGCCTCTTTAACCTACAGCGACCGGTACCTTAAAATATCGTCTCCTCACGTTCTCCCATAAATTGTAATTAGCCAGCGTCAATGGGACTTTCGGGTAACTGCAATGGCGCCAGGCTTCGAAAGGTAAGCATTGGCGCAGCCCGAATATTTGTGGCTCCCTCAAGGAGATACTCTCAGGCCCGTCGGAAATTGGGGCCTAACCATCAATGCTACGAAGACGTCACATAATTAATCGAAAGTAATTAAGGACGACAGGAGAGGTCGTAAAACACTTTTATTGGCACGTCTCGCCGCATGGAGAGGGGAACCGCCAAGGAAAAACGACCATTCCCACCCTTTCGAAACTTGGAAACTTCAGGAGCACGTTGCTCAGGACTTGTTGGCGATCGTGACAACGCGTTGAGCGCGAACGAGAGGACGGTGAAGAACGCGATAAAATAGGAGAAGCGTGTTGCGCGTTTCCCTAAAAGCTCCTAAACAAGGTGGTTGGTTCTTTCAGATCTCTTGCGTTACTTGAGAGGGCCAACTATTCGCAGAAACGAGCTGAGACTCCAACAACAGAAGAGCAAGGCTTTGCCATGCCGCATTCTACCAATGACAACGTCGGTTTTAGTATCGTGACGTCCTTCCTCCCACCGACCAGGCCTTCTCTTATGCTGAGAAAACTTGGTTGTTAGTGTTCCCTGCATTTGTCAACGACTAACCCGCCCTATCTTTCGTTTTGCACTCCTGCAAGAACCGTAATTTCCCGCCAACATCTTCCGGCCCAACTCCTATTGCTAAAGATGCAGCGATTCGTTGACGTCCTTTTGATGACATGATTACCTGTTTGCTTTACCAAAGAAAGTGCTTTCGAAGGAGGCAGGGGCTTTTGCACGCTAAAGTGTGACCTATACTCTTAGCGTCTGGTCTCTGCATTCTCCTACAAAAAAATTCTGGGAAAGCTAAACCAACCTGAGCTACGTTATGATTCGAGGCTTCGCTAAAATAGATGGTCTAATTATCTCCTCTTTTTTTTCTTCTACAAATGCAGTGAAAGCTCTGAAAAAAAAATTCTGGGAGTTGTTAGTCCAGTTGCATTATTGTTAAATAGCAGTAAACGACATGTACTACAAATGTCCGTGTACGTTGAGCCAGTTATTTTAGGAAGAAAGCCTTGGCCATATTTCCGCGAGACAGAAGAAGAAGAGCGCAGCATTAGGTGGGCTCGCCATCTTGGATGCTAGTTCGCCTGTGCTGATCGCCTCGTCTTGTAAATATGTGTAAATATGGGTTTTTCTTTTCTGCAGATGTATCACCTTGACCACACCGGTTTCCATCACATTATTAGGTGTAAGAAGCAATAAAATTTGTATGTTTTCGTAAGGGAAAGCCCCTTGCAAAAACTTGCTCATGACACCTTTGCAGACGCAGAATAGTTCAGGTAGCTCTACAGAAGTAAGTAGAATAGGTAGTTATTAGAATATAGCTGCATGGACGAAACTTGGAGAGACAGTTACAGCACCTGTGCTCTGCCAGAGTGTCAACCACCCTATACCAACACCCTCGCCATTACTTGTTCCCTTGTACGGCTTTAATGATGTTTAGCAGTTCAGCCAACAATTTATTCTACCTGTTCTTTTGCACTACTTATAATCTCAGCAGGAGATAGATTGGGTGTTTACTGGCTTCTATACACACGTCAATTGAGGAAACGGCAACATAGTTGGCGACCTGTGCGTGCTCTTGTTTACCTGTAAATAAATCGGCATGCTGGCGTTTTGTCTAAAAAGCCCCCGTGTCCAACGAAAAGAAATCCTAGTGGAGATCAAAGTAAGCAAACCGCGGGACTCGCACGGAAGAAGCCATGACGAAGTGCTCGCGTCACTCGCTGCGGTGGTGATGCGTGTTGTCGCCTCGGTGCTGAGGCGCTATGAAAAACAAACACACTGGGACGCAAAGCTTCGTGCTGGGGAACGCGGCCGTGTCGGAACTGAGCGGATCACAAGTGCTGAGCGGATCAGATCGACTTTGCGCGCCGCTTATCGCAACCGATCACTGACGCATTGTTTATGAACTGGAAGAAGCAAACGGCGATCTGGGCCTTGCCTGAAGGCGAAAGGAAAAGACTAAATGTGACGTCATGCTGGGAGCTTGAGGAAAGAGCGCGGGACTTTGACCATGCATCGTCTGTGCGCGCAAGTGGTGATTATTGTCTCGAAACTTCTAATGATGTCCGGTGCCGCAATCCGACTAGATACTGGATAACAAAAAAATATTTATTGTTTGAAATATTTTCGGACGCTTACGTAACGCCTAAGTGGGCAACCCTGTATGAAGACCACCTAATGAAATGAGGAACAGGGTGCACAGGGAAGGTATTTTTGAGAAGAGGTGCAAAAAAAAAAACAAAAAAAAAACACGAGCAGGTGTTTTACTGTGTGGTCTACTGTTAAAGGAAACACATCAGTGTAAAACAAAGGCCAATTTGCCCCTCTGACAAGCGTACAATCGCTGGGCATTGCAGAAGATGAAGCCGCCAATAATGCGGTTCCAATTTGTCTTTTTTTCTTTTTTATTCAAGAGTGGGAAAAAAGGGTGCTTAGTGCGCACACCACTTTCTACGCCACGATAAATTATTGTTAGGAACTAGCATTTCATCTGTCATACTCCACAAAAACGACGTCTGGTGCAGAGAAAGTCTTATGCGCAAAGTTGAAGTTCATGTTCTCAAAAAAAAAAATAGAAGTGTGTGAAGCTGTATTCTTGAAGACAAATAACTATGACTAGACAGGCCACACTCCTTCGCGTAAATTGAAGACGTTTTGGACATATTTGGATTAAAATTGAGAAAAATTTGTAATCAAGTCTTCCGAACATTAAAGAAAAGACACAGGTACTGTTTTGTACCGCTGCAAATTTAGGGACGACGAAACATTTCCTGATGGTTTTGCTTCGCAAATTTTCTTGTTTTATACCTTTTATTAAATTGTGTAATGTCCTTAATTTGCATGCAAGAGACGCCCACGATTCCAGAATTTTTTTCTATATAGTTGTCCCACTTTATATAGAATTCTGGGACGGAGACAAATAGATCCTAGGATGGCAATCCTTTTTCAAAATTAAGCTGTCTTGCATATTGTGTCCCTCTCTAGGTCTTTTAAGTTCGACACCCAAGCGAACGCTGCATAGCTAGCAAACTCCAATTACGATGCCGACCCACACATTTGTCTCGCTTAGTATCGCGGTCGAAGAAAGAGCTCATTCCATGGTGTTGGAAAAAGCGAACAGGCCTTGCAAAACTACAGGCGGTGGGAGGCCACCGACGGAACGCTTAGAATGCGGGTTTATAGGTGAAATTGACAGTTCGTATAGAATTCTGGAAGTGAGAAAAATGGAAGTTCGAAAATTGCCTGACAATTTTTACTTACGAGTTCATTTTGTCTTTTGTCGCAGTGAGCAGCTCTGTCATAATGCACAATTAATGACTAAGGTGGCTACAATACTCACGTGTGATCATTTTTTCCTTGCCCCATCTTTCGTCTCTTATACATTTTGCATGAATATAAGTGCGTAACAAAGTGTAGACTTTCTCGTGACTTCTGCTGGATATACACTACACAACAAAGACATCAAGGAGCACAATGACGACAAAAAAAAATGACGGAAGGCCAACAAAGGCTCTAGAAATTTTCTAAATGAGCTCTGTTCCTTCGCCTCTCTCGTATGACATCTGTCGGACAGGTGTGGCGAAGTTTTTTTCGCATCTTTGCTGACAGAGAACAAATCTTTGTGGCGCCAGTCTGCAATACATTTCAATAGATAATAGTTTTATCACATGTCTATACGCATGATATTTCACAACTGTAGCGCAGGCGAATCAAACACATGTGCATATAGCTTCAGCAAATCAGTGAGCAAAAAACTGAAAAACCGCACAGTCACGGACATCTGCATGCATGGGAAGCCGGTTTTTCTTTACGCGTGCTGATAGATATGTTCACAGATTGTGTGGTTCTTTCCTGGCGTCTGCAAGAACCGACTGAACAAAATAGTGAAACAATGGAAACGATACTGTTACTGCGTTGCTATAGGTCAGAAACGGGGTGGCGCACCTGGACGCCTCATGCTGTGGAGACCCATCGTACTTGGACGCTTTTGGTGGAAATCGTTAGCCTGATTCTTCCTTCGTTCTTCTTTGCGTCTGTATCATGCTATTAGATCTAGTGATAACAGTAACTAATAAACAGTTAATGGACTTAGCTAGTGGTTTATTCCTAATAAAACACGCGCTCGGAAATGTCTCTTTAATTTCACGTTATCAAAGTGGACTCAGGTAATAAGAACAGAGCTGGGCAGGGTTTGAGTATTGTTACTTGCATTTACGGCGCTATAGAGAACCGACACTCAACACGAAGGAAAAAAAAAACATATCCTGTGTTTTCCACATTGTGTGTCTGTTTTCTTGCACTGTAAATACGTAATTAGAACCGAACTGTGTTAGTTTAAATAATTTAAATAAAGCAGTGTTGTAGCAATTTGCAGGTGCGATTTCGCAGCTGTTGAACTCGTGTTTGCTTGTTTCAGCAAGCCCAAGCTTGATATGCACTACTGTTTGGCTAATCGAAAAAGAAGTAGCCGGCATCACTCACAATGCCAAGCTTTCGTACACAAACATACGATGATGATGATGATAATAATAATAATAATAATAATAATAATAATAATAATAATAATAATAATAATAATAATAATAATAATAATAATAATAATAATAATAATAATAATAAAACAGCTTCGGAAAACAAGAAAACGGGAAGCACAAGTTGGTGGTGCATTAACTTTTCTTAGGTTGACAGTATACCGACGCAGTCCCGCTGTAAACGGTAGATATTATTACGGCAAATGAAGAGCGAAGCGCACAACATTTAAACATAGAACATCTATATATTCAGTATTCAGAGCAAGTATACTTTGAAAATGAGCCGTTAAAAATATTACGCAGATCCCCCACACTGCGGGAATAGATGTGCGAATTATGTTGCAGGTAGGCGGCTACCCAGCATCGTTCGCGATTGTGCAAAGTGTTACCAGATTGACCAACATGTTTCTGCGAGCAGATACATTTTTGTGACTATGAGCAGCAACGCGACCGGCAGCGACGACGACCGCGATGGCATGGCAAGTGATTTATTGTATTTCGACGAAGAAACGCTACAACCTGCTCCGCTAAGCCTTGGGCCTTTCTTGGAGAGGATGGGGTGTTACATGTTGTCTCAAAGTGCTAGTTGCCGCACGAAAAAGACCGGAGTTGGCCGATCTCGAAGGCAGTCCAGTGTCACATAGAGAGACAGCGAGAAATAGAAAGGCGGGAAGGTTAACCAGGGTTGCATCTGGTTTGCTACCCTACACAGGGGGAAGGGGGACTGAGCAGAAAAGGAAAAGGAAAGAGAGAAGAAAACGAAGAAGTGATGTGCGCGCACATACACACAACAGTGTTCAATGCGCAATCAAAGGCGGTGGCAGAGCTCAGTGGTGTTGAAAAAAGTGCAGCAGTGCTTTTGTGGCCCGAAACGAGAATGACGGTTGAGGCTTCGGTAGGGTCTCGTGGTATCTCAAAGCCCCATCTACCGCAGGGAAGGATGGCGGAAACAGCGGTGGTGTCAATTTTATAAGCAACTTGTTGCAATGCGACGTGACCCACACGACAGACAGGAAGGGGGGAGATGGGGAGGTGATAGGCATGGAAGGCGTTGCTTTGGAAAATTCATTTCGACCTCGGCGACAGTGGCAGGCCACGTGGAGTAGAATAATGGAAGAGTAAAAAATGAGAAAAGCGGCAGCTTGAATTTCAAACATCACAAATATACTCGGGTGACAGCCTTCCTGCAAGACGAAATCGAACATATAGAAAGTTCGTGTGGGCCTAACTTTCAAGGATAACTCGCAAGGAGTTAAAGAAGGATCACTGTCAAATAAACGAAGCCAAAGGCAGAAAAGACTTCAAAAATGAGAAGCGAAGCAACAGCATCGATATTAAGAAGTTAAATCCCCCGCGAATTGATGTCTAAAGCACCGTCCAAAAAATCATCTACGGAAATTCCGCAACGCTTTTCAATCAAATTGTCCCGTCAGACCTTTTCATCACTTGTTTCTGCTTGCTATATAACAGGACGGTGGGATCAGCGCGCTTGAGTGTCAGAAAGGATCTATTTATTTACGTGTTATGGACTGAAAAGTTGGCAACCAGATGACAATTTGTATGTATCATGACTTATCACACATATATTGATCCACATGATGCTAAGTGACAGGGTCCCGTATCTGCGTTTAACGTGAAGACAAATGCTGCAGCACCATGGCAGACATTTTCCATTTGAAATCTCTAAATAATGGTACGTAAATAATTCAACAAACTTGTCACACTATGGGCATCCGCACGTTCACCGCATTTCATTAAAGATGTACTCTCTACCATGACACACGAGGCTACAAACGGGATTGAGAGAGAAAGAGAATTCTTCTGTACTTTTTATTTTATCGCTGTTTCTCCCTTTTGTCTTCATGTGTTTTTAAGGTAGAGAGCGCATCTTCGATGAATGGTGGTGGACGTTCGGAGTTCAACAGTGTGACGAGTATATTGAATTATTTATGCACTTCGAGAGTTCTCAAGGGCTGAAGGTCTCTTGTGCCGCTGCTAAATTTTCCTTCATGCAAAAGCCAGATACGGGGCCATGTCGCTCAGAATTACGCAGATTGGCCCATTGTCCGAGCGTGTTATTCTAATAAATTCACTTTCCGTGAGGGACGCTTGACTGAGCCAATCAGGCCCTGAATCAGACGGCGCAACCATAGCAGCTGTTTATGCAAGCAGCGCGCAAGCGCCAACAAAGGTCAACATGGATCCTATGCGGTGGGATCCTTGGACGTAGGCAGCTGGAAAAAAAGTTACACGAGTCCTTAGCCTTTTTTGTGCTCATGCCCCGGATGCTGACAGAACGGCCACTCTTCGGGTTCTTCAGTCTGCTACTGTTGCCTCTCATTTTAGGATCCGTCTAATTTGTGCACTTGCGAAGAGCTGCACATAACATGCGTGTGAGCGTCCGAATATTGAAAGCGATCACGCGTGCTCGATAAAGAACGGTTCTACATGCATTTTATTATATTGTTCGTACTTCACTGCGGCAACAATGGCAAACTTTCGCTAGTAAGCGTTAGCTCGCCAGACTTCCGAAATTTGTTGCAACTAAGTTGAAATATACTCTTCAACCAATAACATCACGGAGCTATACGAAAGACATATGAGTAGACCTTAAATCTACGTCACTGCGTCTTTAACTCTGTCGCGTTGTGTTCTATGAAGCTGCTGTTCTACATTTCGTTTATGTCGATCTCCGCTACTGAAGAGCAAAGACGACTTTTCTCACGCCTAGCGAATGAGCGACACATATGTGCTCCAAACATGTACAACGTAAAACGCAGTACCAAATAAACGTCTGAAAGCTCACTCGTCCCACTTGTTTATCCTATTGCGTGAAATACAGACATCAGTGGCACGACAGTGGCATACTTTTCTTCCGTACCTCGCATGACACACCCGCACAAAAAAGTAAAATTGGAAAAGCAGTCGGAGCTTTTATCGATCCCACACTTTCCTATCGCACTTGGTGCTACAGCTGACACTGCAACACTTGGAATTATTTGTGCTATATCGAATGTCCCTTCTCATTAGCCGTTCAAATATTACGTAATTTCCGCAAAAAAAAGCTACAGCAATGATATGCATTCGAATGCTGGATTTCACTACTGGAAGCGGCGAACGCGCCTAAGTTTTGTGAGATAGATTGCGTTCTGAACCGGGCGTTTCAGCTCTGAAATGTACGGCAGACGCCGCAGAACTCGTATACGTCAGATTCAGCCATCTTTTCATAAAGATCAGTTTAACTGTCGATAATTACGACCGCATACCAGTGAAGCAAACGAAATGAGCTCGAAGCTCTGTCCTGTTCTTGCTATGCGTTTCGATGTGGTATGAGCTTCCGTTAATATCAAAGCGGGTGGCCATCTGTGGGTTATATGACACACATTGAAGGTCGTGTTTTATTGGCCTTTTTCACTATAGGCACTGGCGGAAACCATTTTTTCAAGCGAAGCTTGTTATAACTCACCGATTTCGGTGGCGTCCATGTATGCAAGACATTTTCATCATCAGCATTGTCTCGATCGTCGTCGTCTTCCACAGTTGGCTCGTTGGCGCCCCTTTGTTTGCGCGTGCTCGTGCTCGGCACGCGCTCGTGCCACTGCTCCCGCGTTCGTCGTCGTCACCTGCTTCCACAGCTGACTGCGTTGCCACTAATCATTTCAGCGTAGAATTCCACTTCTGTTCTGTCGTCGTAATGGGGAGGCCGCATTTACGGGGGTATGAGCCATTGCTTGTCTTACGTAACGGACGTATTTAACTTGAAGTAGTTTTAGGGAAATTGTAACGACTACGCTTCCCTATATCACACCACATGGGCATACCCCAATATACAGGTAGCCCTGCATATGCCCAACCCTACACCCGAGCAGTGGGAGGCCGTGCTGACTAGCTCGGACCCTCGTGACCAGCAACAACTGGTGCGGCGGGCCCGGGAGACAGCAAGAGCCGCAGGAGCCCTGGACTGAGGGCACCTCCCAACACAAGCAGGAAGACGCCTGCTTGTTTTTTTTTTGTTTTTGTTTTTTTTTTCTCTTAATAAATGTTTTTCCTCCTCCTCTTCCTAGGGAAATCCATCCAGAATGAACGCGCTCGGGAAAGGGCTCGTCGTCGACATGCCGATTCTAGCGCGAGGGTTTCCGAAGCCCAGGCGAAACGTCAGCGAAGAGCCGTGGACCCCGAGTTGAGGGAGCGCGATGTTGAGGCCAAACGCCAGCGTCGTCTTCCCCTCCAGGAACCCGATGAGGGTTGTGCAAGATTCGGCAACGCTAGCGCCAACTTCCGCGGTGTGACGGCCAATGTGAGTGTCTCAACCCGAATTTCGAAGCCAGCTGCAGTGCGTGTGATGGGTTGAGGTTTGAGCACAACGTGGTACTCGTCAGTGCAGTTCGTTCGGAGGAACACCGAAGAAACACACGACAAGCTTCGCTTAGCCACATTTCCTCGTGATTTTTTCCTAGATAATTCTTTGCTTACTGGCATTCTGGAAACGCTTCTTTGACGTGGAATTCATGACCAGTCGCTGAAACGTGGTCACGACCGCTTTGAGTTCCGTTCGCTTACGTAGAGGTTTGGACGTACCTCTACGCCCCTGCCTGTTTGAGCATTGCGACCCTTTCGCTGATTTGATGATTCGACCGAAAGTCCTTACAGCGACGTTGGTTCTGCCTCCTGGTTTTGCCCAGTCTTGTAAGAGAACAACAGAGATACGAGTTCTTCAGCTTGGGTTCTTACGAAATGTAACGAGCCCTCGGCGACCCCAGAAAATTCTAAGCTGCAGGGAGTCTACCCTTCCGTTAGTGTAGTTTCAGCTGTTCTTTAATTTCTGTGGCTTATTCCTTTCTTTTTTTTTAGGGAAACGTAGATCTTGTCCCCACTTATTATTTTTTTCCGAAAATAATAACAGGAACGGTGTCCTCAGAAAGAAAAGGAAGGCAATATTTATGAAACGAAGTAAATGGGATGGCATAGGCGGAATTCCCTTCTGGTACATTCATTTATTTTTATTGTGCTTTCCTTGCTCGCCTGACATGACCTTTAAATCGGGGACCTGCGCAAGGCAACCAGTCGGAGAGAAATTCTATTAAAAAACTTTTGAAACGTTTTCAGTTTTGCAGTTGGCTCCCCACTTCTTTTTTTGTTCTGCAATAAACTAAATATTCGCTAAATATTTAAGCAATGGATGTGTGGATACGCAAGTTGAACCACACGCCATGAGCTGGCAGACGTCCCCAGCATTTTCTCTTACCTACTAATGTGACAGTTTAGTATCATCGTGGAGACACCGCCTTCACCTCGTCGCGCTCGTAACGATCGCCGCGAGTCCTAATGATGCTTCCTAATTATGATCGATACCAGAAGTGCTTCCGCACAGACACGCGGAAAATGGGCGCCGTGCAGCGGAAATGAGCGTGCTGTGCTGATCCTATCTCTAGTGATTGCTTTCCAGTTCCGGTCTCGTGATCTTCTAGGTATCTTGTTCTGAAGGGGACCAGATGGCGGGAGGCCCCGAAGCGAGCCTCACTTGCATCAAATGCGTGCCCGGCACAGGTCTCTATCAAAACCGATAACCAGTACTGGAAAGTTTTCTGTTAGATTTAGATAACTTCCTACAGGCTGCGATTCAATATTTTGAATTGGTTCAACAAATCAAATAAAAGTTCGAACGCATGCACACTCATTCAAACTAAAAAGAAATAAAATAAAATAAATAAAATATCACAGTTTGTAAGCATATACAAACTGCAATACATACATTATAAATTATTATACGTTTTGAGAAGAGAAAGTTTGAGGGATCTCTATATTGAAGATTTGCAAGCCTGTAAACCTTCCTTTAGCGAAGCATTCGTTACCAAGAGAATAAACGAAGAATCCACGAAAGCGTGTTGTTTACGCACGTAATGCAAGGTTGGCTAAGTTGAGTAGCGGAGTAGAAAATCAATTTTCATGGTTTTCTGTCATTTACCTAGGACTATATTAATCTGTAAGAGAGATTTCGATGAGACGTGCCCTTCCTCTACCGTAACTAACTTGGTTTAAACTGTGCTAGCTTGAGAAGCCGTAAAGTTATATCTTAATAAAAGTTGTTGTTGGGCTAGTCGGTGCATGCGTCAGACAACGGAAAGACGCCAACACACCTTTCGCCTCTCTTTTTCTTGGTGTGTTGCGTCTTTCCGTTGTATGAAGCCGTAGAGTGTTTGGGGGAGGTGTTTTCAAAGTTCTTCACTAAAGCTCACTAGCTAAAATTGTGCTGAGAATAAACAAAGCCGTGTGGACACTCTCAGGCCACGCTTAAAAATAAGGGAATGCAGAAAGCCAGGCGCATTAAAGCCTTTAGAGTTAGAGACAGAATGAATATTCTAAAGTGCAGCTTAGCAAAGCGGCATGGTAACTTTGGTAACCATTCCTTTATTTTTTCACGTAGAAATGCGCACGTATTTGTTTCTGATGCCGCCGGAGTTGTTCTTTCTGGCGGGCTCTAGCATATGAAGCCAGCGTGGTATAAAGCTTCGACTTTCCACCCCGTAAGAGAAACACGCGTACGCCTTGGGTGTTTGCTGAAGACGTGGATTCCCAGGAATGCGCTATGCATCCGGAACGTCTCTGAACTGCGTGCGCAAACACGAGAACGTTGCCGTTGCGTGGGGCGAGCGCGAGATGATGGCAGCAATGGTATTCGAGGAACGCCAGAAGGTCCGATGGTGTTAATTTTTTTTTATTGCAGCCTTGCACTTTTGTGCACTCGGAAACGGCCACACTTTCGTAGAATGCTTCGAACTCAGTCCATTTCTTTCCTCTGCTTTCTTAGTTTACCTAGAAAGCCTCGATGGATAAAATAGCAGAGTCGACGTCTGCTTGCAAAAATGGGTAGAGGTGGGCATGAATAGGACACGGCATTTGGCGACCGAGAGAAAGAGAGTGAGTTAGTTAGTGAGTGAGTGAGTGAGTGTGAGTGAGTGAGTGAGTGAGTGAGTGAGTGTGAGTGAGTGTGAGTGTGTGTGTGTGTGTGTGTGTGTGTGTGTGTGTGTGTGTGTGTGTGTGTGTGTGTGTGTGTGTGTGTGTGTGTGTGTGTGTGTGTGTGTGTGTGTGTGTCGAAAGGGAACAAATGAGAAAGACCGATAAGAAAATAGAAATATCAGATAATACAGACGCTGTCAGTGTGAACACCCTGGTAGAGAAATCTTCGCTGACAGTCACATGCATTCGAGCAGTCCATTCACCTGTAAAGAAGCGCACAACGGCTTCTTGTGCCTAAGGTCACCCTGAACCTCTTCATCTGAGTGCGGTCTATCCTCCCAGCGGCTGACGACGACCCTGCAGAGCACACTGTTGAGCTTCGAAGGAGCGACAGTGGCACAGCAGGTACTCTATTGTCTCTTCACATCCAACTTAAAGCAGCGCGGTGTGACATGCGCTCTTTCGCACCGTGGTTTAATAAACGATAAAATTGGGAAAGGACTGGGAAGAGAACAGACAAATGTGCGCTTGTGGGCCGTTTGGCGTGTGTGCGCGCTGGCCATGTGTTGTAAAAGAAGACATGTATTGATCGTAGAAACATCGCACCGCCTACACGTCAATGAAAACCATTCGAGTTCATCTAATAAATTTCTGTTTTTTCTATGCAACGAGAGGTTCAAGCGCTAAAAGTACCTGGAGTGATATCGATAATGGTTTTGCTGAAACCTGATAAATGTATACAAAACAGCTGTTCATGCATTTTGACAATGTTAGTACCTTTTTTTCCCACTTCTGTCAACCATTTAAAGTCTTCAAAGAAAATATTTAACAAGCTACTGTCATTTTTTGCTGCAGTTATCACGCCTAAATATTCACCATCTCGTTTTTACTCGGATTCGCAGTTTCCCAACTAGCCGTAAGTTGATCCTATATGCTACAAGACACGTTGCTGTAGTTTCCCGCGTTTTGTCTGTTGTTCCTTAGGGCCCTGTCATTGGGCATCTCCAATTTCTAATCTACAGATGACTTACTTGGCATCTTTTTGTAACCTCTAAAATCTGCATTTTTGCCGACGAATGTATTTTTTCCCACCCTGCGAATAATCTTACTCATGTTTCTTCTCACCAGAATGATATCTGTCACGATGATCATGATGATTCTTAATGGCATCCCTTTTAAAATGGCGCAGCTAGAATTAGTGATCTAGCCTGCTTCAGCTAATCAGGTTTTACTACATCAGTTGCTTTCTATAGCATTTGCTCATTCTTGCTTTATACTCTTTTTATAAAAAAAAGAATATCTCAGTATTGTAATGTTACTTATGCCTGTAACGACTCAGGCTCTATCTCTTCAATGCGTGTTTTTTTTCTTTTACTTACGACTCTTGTTTCATAACACAACACTCCTTCAGTATGTGCTAATGTTACCTATGCCCTGTAACGGACTCAGGCCTCTCTCTTCTTATGCCGTGGTTTTTTCCTTCTTTTCATCACTATAAAGACTGGTGCTACCACTTTGCTCTATGCCACTTTTGACCAGAACGGAGATTTATTTCATTCGATCATCAACCTAAGTAGGCACCCCCTATAAGGTAGTTGCAGATAATTGCAGATTACAGCTACCACAGACTTTACAAGTGATTAGGCATGCACTTCTAGAAATACTTGTCTTTTTTCGAATATTGTCACTAAGGTAATGGATTCTGTAAACAAAGCTCACATTCATCTCCGCTGTAATCTTGTCATGACACTGTCTTCTGCAAAATTAGTTACATATAAAGGCCTCATACAACTAAATCTTGAATATACATGTGCTGTACTTAGCCCAAACCAATCTTATCTCCCCACACCTCTCAAGTTCATTCAGAAACGTGCTGCTTCACTACTTCATCTCGGACACCGGCACCTCCTCACTAAAATCTAAGGTACAACCTTCTGCACTGCCTCTCATCGCCAAATATCAATGCCTGTGTTTCAGGCAGCGTTTTCCTTTGTTCCTTTCCCATCACGTGACAGTTAGCTGATTCGACTACTGCACTGTGTTCATCGCACAGGCCACACGAACACACTCATCCTGTCACGAGCCCGCACCTCTACGTTTCAGCAGCCATTTTTTCTCTAACTTCCCCAGGCTCTAAGTACCTCAGCAAACAAAGCTCACAAATCAGCTCTACAGCGTACTTTATATCTGCGATTTAGCACTCCGATTCATCTTTGTAACATCGCCATCATCAATTGAACCTTTCCCATGCAAGAAATGTTTCTTGGGACATTTGAGGTATAAATAAAAAATAACTGAATGAATGAATGAATGAATGAATGAATGAATGAATGAATGAATGAATGAATGAATGAATGAATGAATGAATGAATGAATGCTGGATGTACCTGACTGCATTTTGTTGGTGCCATCGAACTAACAGCGCTCCGACTATAGTGTTTTCACGTTAGCGCAGTTTATCTCTTATCTGCTAGCTGACCTGCACCAGCGCATAACTTTTGTCGATGGCGTCAAGCAAGATATCGAGAAGGTAATGATCGTATCGGCGACGAGACTTTCATCTTCTGTTGTAGTTTCCATGCTTTCTCTATTCAGCTAGTTTGTGGGTGTTTGTGGGTGGGTTTCTTTTTTTTTGTCTAGTACTACACAATACTGTACGTACCGTGGACGTGTTCAATGTGTTTAGCTTTCATTGCTTTGCGCAATGACCACTCTCCGCTGCCTTCTATAGTACTGTTCCTCTCGCCGCTGCCTACAAAACCAAGGTTCGCTCTTTGAAGGTTTGGTATTTGTAGGCCAGTTTACTTGATGTGGCGCTGCTGCAAGAGCTTACCAATAGGAACGGTCACGTGAGTTCCGTTTTTCTAGTGCGATACAGATCTAGTGAGATACAGCACCGTGCTGCCTCTGGTGTTCCCGCTCAGCTTTCTGTTTTCTCTGTTTCTATTTCTGTTTATATATATATATATATATATATATATATATATATATATATATATATATATATATATATATAACTCATCCATATATATGGATGAGTTACTGCACACATTGCGAATCTCAGGTGAAACAAGCACAAAATGCATGTTTCTTTCGTAGGCGTGTTGGCGCGCATAACCTGCAGCCGTGTTACACATTTTTACCTGATCTGCAAGTGCCGCCACATACCCAGGTTCGTAACTCACGGCGGATTTACGTGCATTAGTACGTGTTTCTGACGCGTACCGCCTGCGCAGAAAAAAAAGTGTACAATTACGCTAATATGCAAATGCGAACATATATCACGTGGCTCGCGGCTAGCGTTATGCTTGTCGCGTAGCTGCGCACATTTTTCCGCATTAGTTAGCCGCGTTGCTTGCCTGACGTAACTCAAACCCCTGACTAACGCCTCTCACCGGAACGTGCACAGGCTCTTTTCACTCAAGCCCAACTGTGATCGGACCAGGAATCTCCAGAAAAAAAAAAAAGCTTCTGCACGGTAAGTACATCCTCATGGAGAGAACAGATTTTGTCCTTGTAACGTACGTGCGGAAAGCTTTGGAAATAGCAAACGATGACCATAATTCCTGACTAGTTTGTATATCTGGCTATAATTTAGATTAGTAAGAACAGACGTTTTGAGATAGTTAAGCTCGTGAAAAGTGACAATCAAGGTATCGAACCGAAAAACAATATCGGTTCGGTTCGGGTTCTCGTTCAACGCACTCCGATTTCGTTTTGGTTCAGTTCCGGTTTGGCGAAATAAAAGTTTATAACGGTTCGCAATTCAGTTCGCAACACTGAACCGGTTAGGCGCAGCAAACTGCTTGCCCCATGGCGATACGCTGACATTGCTGACACGCGACACGATCACACGTTGACATTGAAACGCCGACTGGTCTCGACAACAGTTCTGCGCACTGCTGGTGCTGCTACATGTCCAAGTTTATACAGCTGATAAAACTACTATCCTTACTCCGTATAGCTCTCTACTAATTTGCTATCCCACTTGATGGTTCGCCTATTTGCTGCGACATTTTTTCTTACTGACGCTGTAAATGGCATGGTCGCCAAGACTGGCTCGTAAGGGCGATGAGATGCCGCCTGAATTCTGCGTAAAAAAAGCATCAAGTATAGCATGATGCCTTAACTAACTGCTATACACTAAAGCAATGCTGAAATCCGGTTCACGTTACTGTTCACCTGACTGAACTTGAGGATGCAGCGTACATCTACAAGTGTATCCATGTGCATTGTGATACCAACAACGCGAATAGCGGCCGTGCGTTTCCATGCCGAATTCTTTTTATTGTTGTCGCTTTCTTTTTGTATGTACACTCGTTCGAAGCACGGTGCGCGCCACTTGGATAAAATTTTCGGGTTGCCACCATCGTCGCCATTTTCTCGACGGCTTTTCCCAAAGTGAGACATCATGACAAGAATAAGCGAATATGTATTTCGTTAATGATTCAGTTAGGTATGTTGATTTCTCATCGATATAACGGCCACCTCATCAAGTTATTTAGCTCAATGGTTTATATCGTGCTATTTGCCATAAGATGTTTTTTTTAATTTGGTGCAGCTAAAAGAAAACACCTGGTATATATAGTGCAAGCGGCGGTAGTCTGCTCAGGACCACCGTCAGTTGCGCTTTCTTCCTCGAAAAGGCAGGACGTGTGTCGAGTGAGTTCCTGAAGAACACTTTGCATTGTGGGGAACACTGTTTCAATCATGAATCCGAGACCGCAATGGGGGGCGACGTAATGCTCACGCATTTCTTTCGCATTCACCGCTAAATCAACACTGAATGTTTTGCTCTCCGCGTATCCTGCCGGCAAGTGTGCTTTAAGGTCTATCTAGTAACCGTAATGATAGTCGCTGATTTGGGAGCTGTAACATAAATGTTGATCGCGCAGAGCCCCTGAAACGACCGTGCAGTTGCAGAACGCAATTGGCATGTCCGAGGTTTCAGAAACCCAAGCGTCTCTGCCTAGGTTGCCGTAGTTACCAGTACATACCTATCTATCGCCATCGCAGACAACGCAACTCATGAGTCGTAACTATCCGATAGTGGGGCGTACCAACCGAACAAGTAATTATTTCGAAGAATCCCCTATGTTATATAAATGCATTTTCAACTCATCATTAACGCGAGCTGCCGACGCCTTCACACATTCTGCTGGAGCCATTTATCACCACGGAAGCTAAACGCCCGAGGGCACGCTAATTTGAGATTTCAGTTTAACATGCGAATCAACGAGCCCTACTAATAAGATCCAGGGCGTCGAAGAAGTGCGCCTAAATGGTGCAAGTACGTGAATGAGGCATCTTCAGCGCTTTTTTACGCTTACCGCTATTTCCGTTCTCAAGCATTCTTGAACTTAATATCTGATTTGAAGGGACTATCTTCTCATAAGTTTAATGGGACGCTCAGGAAAAGTTCAGTTATTCCAAGCACGTTCCCGGATACTCCCTGGCATGCTGGAATGCTTTTCTGCATTACGTTGCTACGATCGAGCGGCTGTAAAAAGGAGTTTACACTGGCGGGCCATGGTTCTCATACCAACAAGGCGAGCGAATAGCAAGGCAAATTTTCTTCGTTCCTTCAGCGAAACGTAAAACACTATTCTCTTGCATCCGGTGATTCGAAGCGCTCTTCTACTCCTCAAACTGTGCAGGACCACTTCAGTAAGTGGCCGTGGTTTTACGAGAGCATAAGTTTAAGGCACAATTTGAACGCTTCACGCTTCCTTCTTTAAAGCATTCCTGATGGCTAAACTCGCGTCCTTTGTTGCAGAAACTGCTAAAGTATCATGAGCCGAATAGGATTGCATTATCAAAAAGTACTATTGACACATCTGAAGGGCTTTTTTCTTACATTTGCATTGGTTGTGACTTACAAGGAAGGCAATGAAGCACCGAAATGTTAAGTTGGGGACGTAACCCTTCGAATGCAGCATTGGGAAGAAGACGCGGAATGATGCGCTAATAGGACCGACAGTGAGGTTCATGCTGTTTTCACCACAATTATTTTGATTACTTTTGACTCTGCTCGCTGGGGAAGGAACAGCGGACCACACTAACAGAGTGTACTAGGGAATTGACTAGCACAGCAATAAACTCTGCAGTCTACTAAATTGGCACTAGTGCATGAAATAATAGTAGTGCATAAAAATTGGCTGAGTTTTAACTCTTGTAAACCTAGTTATCACGAGCGAAATGTCTGTTTAGCTTGATTTTGCAATCATTATGCACACAGTGTTTCATTAATGCACGCTTCCGCGCTTCGTAAGCTTCTCTATAACGTGCTAATCGGGCCTCCCTTTGCTCCGGTGTTTCAGCAGCCAACTTTGCCTGTCCTTGATATTTCGCAGCCTGCCGTCTAGCTATGTCGACTGGATCATTGGATTCAGCCAGTCGCTTACGCTGAAGCGCACACACAGACGGCCCAGCCGGCGCGCCATCCATGGTGAGACTAAACGGTCAAGCGCCGGCGAAGCAGCCGTTAACCCCTCGCTTAGTCACGTGGTACCGCAGCGGCGAGGCTCCGAGCGAGCGCAGCTGCGACGCCTCTCCGTAGCGGATCACGTGGCTCGACGTCACACCTACCCCACTTGCGCTCCGGCGGCTCAAGGTCTTTGCGACGCGATGAATGACCTTGCGATGCATGGCATAGTAGAGCTTTCGCTCTAAAACTATCCACAAATGCAAGAGAGACGCTCCTTTTGCTGGAAAGGTCAATGCCCATTAAAGGTTTAGTTTAACTTATGCATAATATTTTACGTCTATATTTTCCGGTTGCTTCCACAGCGAAGTGCTGATAATGCCTTGATCGTCTCCAAGTTTGTCCCATTTGTTCCAGCCATCTCACACCGCAGTATACATATACGTAGTTCCAGAAAACTGCGAAACATTGTGCAGAAGCAACAGTTGAGTGACACTTAAATCTTCTATTTGAGTGGACCTCTACAAACAATGTTTCTCAGTGACACTCAAAAAATGTTCATTATTAGCATGTTCTTTTTTTTCAGAGATTACTAAATGTCAAGAGACAGTGACTGGCAGTGAACGGGAAATTTACCAAGAAGAAATTATTACCCACTGACGTGGCATTCGGAGCAAAACTGAAGACCTAGGTTTGACATATTCGGCAATAGCCAGTGGGGCCCTGGAAGAGGGGCTCCACCCACAGTGACCAAGCACGATCTTAATTTAAATAAAGTTGTTTCTCTCTCTCTCTCTCGGTTACGTTAATTCGTCCACAAGATAGTACATAACACCGAAGCTGCTCCGGACAGCGTTGGCTACAGGTTGTAGCTTTAACTATAGCTTTAACGACAAAAGAAAGGCATAAAAGCGTTACCTACGTTGAAGTTAGACGTTTGACTCCTCATGCCTTCCAGCTCGTTTGAAGAACGTAACAATCTCATATTTGATGATCTTCACCTGATTCGTGACAATATATTCAAGAAACGACAAGAATGAGATAGTTTACATCTGCTTTAATGTATCTTGTTTTTTACTTACCTGTTCGCTTTGTAATATTTACACGTCGCCAGGACCGCAATAGGCTTCGGTTATTATGTTCCGCACGCAGAAGGGAGTATCATGAATACGGAAGGACGAAGCATGAGCAGCGTAGTGGCCTTCTCTTTTTCGATCAGCGTTAGACGTGGAGTCACGCAGCACCAAAGGATTTCAGTTGACTGCGCTCTGCAAACGCACGACATGCATATTTCACTCGGGAAATCGGAAAGATAGAAAACGAAGCCGCAGCGCGGTACCTATGACATCGAACGCTCTTCGAGACATCCAACTCGACAATATGTCAGCACATCGGTGGCGTTGAGCGGGAAGGCGTTCCTGCTGCGTATAGTAAGCTAGAAAATCGCAAGCGACTCTGCATTGTTGATGAAGGAGCCAATGAAAGGAAAACCGCGGCCATACAAATGCAGATAACTAAATAAAAAAATCAAAATGACGTGGTAAGAGGAATTTTAAATGAGCTAACAAAAGACTCGAAGAAGCAACGCGAGTCGGTACCTTGGACGCGTGTTAGAAAACTCCCGCTTTGATTATTGGCACCTTACTTTGAATTATTCTTGCTCAATTTAGCTTTTCTGAACTACGGTGAATGCCGAGCGAGATTACCTTGCCCAGCACAGTCGGTTTAATACCGGCAAATGCGAGTAAGTACACGACTCCACGGGGTCGCAAATATTTGGCGCGAACGCGTTGTGAGACGTACTTTGCTGTTACATGTTAAACTTGGTCCAACATACATTGGGGGAATCGATTTATTAGTCATCTGTTTCTTGTTTTGCTTCACAAATAAACCATCTTGAGTCATTTGTCCTTCAAGAGGAAATCTAGACAGCTAAGCACAACGAGATATATTTAGATGTCGAGATAAGGAAGGAGCAGACTCCGGACTGAGCGTCGGAGAGCGGAAATATTTTGAGGAGTGAAATAATACACGCGATGTTTCAACTGTGTTTCCGTATGTACCCTCGATGGTGGTTCGCTGGTCGATGGGTTTTGTTGTGAGGAGATGGAATCGACCACTGGCTGAGTTTCTGTGATGCAGAGGACAAGAATGATCGTGCTCTTTCTTTCAGATCGACGCCTAAAGAACATTCATTATCCGAACTTTATTTCGCGTTGGGCCAGCTGCGCCAGTAAGTTAAATTATGTCACAATTTCAAACGAGGAAATAACTATCTAAAGTTTATTCCGTTCATGACTCAACTAAGGACGCCTACAGCTGCAGTGTAAAAATAAAGGAAACGTGGCCAACTTCCATAGATTAATAAATGACTTTTTGCATTTCAACTTCTTTTACATAGCAGCATCAATTCATATCCTAATTCGTTATTTGGCTCTATTGAACAATGTATTTTGCAGTGTTTTTCAGGTGCTAGCGGTCGTGTCTATTGAATTAGAACTTTATCTTTTTGTGTGATCCAGACACACATTATAAACTAATAACTTCGACTACCAGTACATCAGACTATCAGACAGGTGAGAAAATGACAATGCCTTAAAACAGGGAAAAAAATACTCGGTGAATTGTGTTTGCTTAGCATGATGAAGTTCTCTTGTGCACATACGCCCCCTAAAGGCAAACACAAGTTTTAAGTTTTAAACGTGTCAAAAAACGTACTTGAAAAAAAAAAAAACAGGCGTACTTCAAACAAACCTGCGTAGAAACAATATAGGGAGCAAACAGGTTAAAGAAACAAGGTTGACTTTAGCCGCAATCATGGCTAGTGCCATTGCTTGTTCTCTTGTACGCCGCCGCAATTTTCTGCTTGCCGAGAACGTGAGGTTAATGACTCTTCTACCGGCAATCTCGTTTCCCAAACACTATAGCAGCCTCACTGTCCAGTCGTTCTACAATGTACGTAACATTGTTTTTTACATAAGTGCGCTTACCATGTTAACAAGTCTGCAAGTTACCCGAGGCTTTTTTCAGTTCAACTTTCTCTGTAACCACTTACACGCCACTGCCATTAGAGCTAGTGTCCACCAGGAGCTTGTCCTGGTGAACCGCTGGAAGGCTTGTTTCAATACGAGTGGGTCATTCATCCTATGTCCACGGCTTGGGCATTGTCGACCCAATAATGCTTTCTGAAAGAACACGTTACGGTGAGGAATTTTATATCACTACATGTATGACCGATAGCTCATATCATTAGCCCCCCAAAACGCAATTATTTATTTCGCAGTTTCGGGAAGTACAGGTCCCACCCTCTCAGAAATAAAACATAGAATAGGAGCGCAAAATGAAAAAAAAAAGAAATACATGGCGAAGGTTCTACGCACTGTGACCAGTGGTAATCGATGTTATGCGAAGCATTTTGCAGGCACCTGGCTATCCAGCATGGTTTGTGGTTCTGCAAAGCGATACCAGGGGGACCAACATGTATGTGTAAATTGAGTAGTTGTGTATGGGGGTAGCGAGCGTATGGTGATGACAGCAGTAGGACGACGACCATGTTCAAGAACGTAGTTCGGTGGCAAATGCATGCTTTCTGCGCCGGCCGTTCGATGGGAGCTTAAGACATGGCGATTATTGGGTTCTACGTAAGTAGTGGACAAGGGCGTAAGCGAGAGAAACACAGATTGCTACGTCATCAGAGACTGCGTGTTATACAACCGTACGTACCTATGGGTACGTCATGTGGTTTTCACTCAACGATTCAAATTCCTGTTACAAGCAAAAGGTGTCAGAAAGCGGTGACTAGCCCGCTATTAAGCGGCCAAGTCAATTTAGGTGCACGTTAAAGGACCCCAGGTGATCCACATTAAATCGGAGTGCCCCGGTACGGCATGACTCATAATCAAATGGGGGTTTTGGCACGTAAAACCACATAATTAATTAATTGATCCTCTCCATGGCTGCCATTTCGAAGCAATGGTCGCGGGGTATGCACCGATATCTCGTTGTGGCGACCATAGGCTTAAAAATAAACTACTAAGGAAGACTTCCAAAAGCTGCAATCCCGAATCGGCCGCCTGAACGAAAAAAAAACTTGTAAGGTTTATCGAACAGAGCCGGTTAAGTACGATGCTGCTTTGAAACCTTTCTCTTACGGGTAGATGGTTCTGTTGTAAAACGGGCTGTTTCGACACGCTACTCTCAGGACCACTGAAACAGAAAACGACCGGCTTGGCTATTTTTTATTGTTCCCTTTCAGGTTCAGATCAGAAACACAAGTAAAAAATACCGTCGATTGCAAGAAAAGTACACGCGACAGAAAGTTCAGGAGGCAAGCCTCCTGGAAACGACGACGTCGCGCATGTGGCGCGGCGAAGGGAAAGGATCGATGAAGCCCTGCTTCGAGATTTTTGACGACTGCAGTCGTAGAACGGCGTGCTCATCTGTGTCGTGATTGAACTGCCGATTCGCTCCAGGCGCCATGCGGAGTGGACTTCAGCCGCCCAAAGAACAACGAAAGGAGAATGAATCGAAGGACGACGATAAAAAGACGGGCACTTTGGTACTTCCGATGACACATTATGTGTAGTCTTTCTCAGGACCCGGAACGTTCGATATTGTACAGCTATATCTGCCTACGCTTGGTCTGAAAAAGAGAGCCAGAAGCAAAGTTTGCCATCGATCCCACTTTCTCCGTCTTGTTTTGCATATATATATTCTGAGGTCTCTGTGCGCTGTATTGTCCGTTGGTCACTCTAACAGGCTTTGTTTTTAAATGCTCTCAAGTGCGTTGCTACTGCGCCTGCACTGCAACGCAAATGATGCTGCTGGCGCGACGTCATTCGTTGTTAGACACAGGATCTACAGTGAAAATTCAACCGTAATTGTGTGCACCTACATGTTCAGCTATTTGGCCGCAACGTTTGTTGGTTTTCTTTCCAAGCTTCTTCAATTTTGGCATTGAGAAAATCAAATAACGTGCTAATAATTTACGCACCGGTATACTGCTCAAGCCCTGCATTATATATATTTGCAACTACTTGCGTACGTCACTGGCATATCGTTCGAAATTAGCATTTTGAAGTGGTTAAGTACCGCCCATTGTGTATGGTTCTCTGTTCATGGCCCTTGTCCTTATTTTGCTATAATGGCTTCATTGCACATGTATCATGATTTCAACGCAAGGGCTTACGGTCGCATGTAAGTTTCAAACATATTAGCGATATTTATCTGAAGTCGCACTCTTATTTTTGCGTGCATCGTGGCTGACGTGTACAGTTTTACTTAAAGTCTCTCTCACTCTCTGCCTACCTGTGTTCGCACAGAAAGACTAGTTAAGCGAAATACAGTTCTAGGGTCGGTCAAACATAAGAATTTCTTTTACTCGACTCCATTCCATTCTTATATTATCAATCATTCACGGCTGGCCTATTCTGGTAATTACGTGTCCGGAGCGCCACTCTGACCCCGAACGAAATACGGGAAGGAATGGCATGGGAGTAGAATTGTCACATTATATCCTAGCCCCGAATGCGTATGACAGTTCTAATTAACTATTACTTTCTCTTTCTTTCACTGGCCTATCTCGCTCTATCTCCTCTCTAACGGTAGCCAACTGTTACAGCGTTCACTGGAAACATAACTATATAACAAATGCTTCACTCTGGCTAGCTACATCAGGTGCGTTGTTCTGTCACCATCTTTTTTTCTATTCACGTTGCTTCCTTCCGCTCATAGCGCCGCTAGAACGGAAGCCAGTCACTTCTATACTATGTGTGCCAAGCGAGACGGGATAAAGAGAAAACTTTAGAGGGCTGCTTCATATAGGAAGAAAGAGGTTGGGTTCAACAAAAGTCAAACGATGTTCATATGCCAACCGCAACTAGACCTTTGCCAGCTATTTATCGCTCGCAATCGCGATAGCGCGCTTCGACCAAGCACCTTTAACAGGGAAAAAACACTTTAGAATGCCGACATCACAAGCCATCACAGCGGAGGGAGACGAAGGCGACGAAGGCTCCGTTGCAGTTTTTAAGGGCAACAAACTTGGACAAGCGGCTGTAGCCTGAACTGATGTTTACAGTGCTACAAGTGCTACTGTGCTGTGCGGTGACAGTATGCGGTGACAGTGACCGACTGTGGTTGTGTATCTGTGCTTCCTTTCTTTCTCTATCTCTACTTTACTGTCACTTTACCTCCCCATGCCCTCTCTCCCCAGCGTAGGGTAGCAATCCGGATCTTGCCCTCTGGTTGATTTCCTTGCTTTTCCTCTTTCTTCTGTCTCTCTCCTGCGAGTTATTTTCGCTGGCTTCGACTGTGGTGTTAGTGGTCGACAACACTTGCGTGCGCGCGCGCGCGTCACACAATCCGGATATGAGAACGAGAGAGAGACGCATTCACGGAGCGAGTCTCCTGGAACGCGGTGTCGGCATTGGAACGCGGTGTCCGTGTTGCAAGCTGCGCTATGCATCGCGCAGTGATGGGCGTATGTGCGAGACGCGCGAAAAGAAATTATCATCATCATCATCAGTAATAAGATGAAAAGTTCACGCGCACTTCCGGAAAATGCTGGGCTACGATCGCCCAGGTTCGCTGTTTCAAGCGTTTCGCCGCCGAGTATAAGGTTATTTGTCCGACTGCAGCGGAGGTGTCAGGCCTCCACCTGGCCGTCGACTTACTCTCCGAGGAGCTTCCTGAGGTACCGGCGGCCATCCTCTGCGACTCCAAGGCAGCCCTCCTCGGCCTGCAGAGGCCAGAAAGCGCCAGTCTTGGAGTCGCACTGCTGTCTACCCGGCTGACGGCACTGCAGGACGCAGGCCACCCGGTGTCCCTGCACTGGATCCCCGCCCACGTAGGGATCCCGGGCAACGAGTCAGCCGACACCCTGGCGAAGGACGCCCACCACACCCCTGTGCCCCTCAGCAGGGCCGTGACGGAGGGCGACTTCACAGGACTGAGGCTGCGGCGACACCTGGCGACCTACCACCCAGACAAACGGGTGGCACTGGGACGCCCCCCACGCCCACTCCCCCAGCGAGGCCTGGCACGCAGGGAGACCTCGCTCCTCCTTCGGCTTCGCATCGGCTGCAGCTGGACGGCAGCACGCAGCCATCGACTAGGACGAGCGACGTCCCCGGCCTGCACTTCCTGCGGGGAGCCGGAGACCATCGAACATCTCCTGCTGGCCTGCCCGGCGTACCTCCAGCAGCGGGGCCCACTCCTGCAGGAGTTCCGCCACCTGGGCCTCCCCTCTGGCATGGAGGAAGACCTTCTCTTCCCCGGCCGACACCACCTTCCTGCACTTCGAGGCGTCGTGGAGTACCTTGACTCGTCAGGGCTCTCCGCACGCCTCTAAGACATCATTTCTGCAAGCGGGACGGCCTCGCGGCCTCCCATCCCACCCCGGGCCTGACAGGCCCGGAACAACACCCCTGCAGTCTCTGCAGCACACAAAGGTCTTCCATCTCGGCCTGATACGTGCTGCCACAGCCTGCCGGTTTTGCTTCGCCCAGCCATGGTGACTCCACCCTATCCTCCTTTCTCTCCCACTTACCCCTTCCCGTTGGCGCTGAGCCGTGCTCCCTCAAGGGCTGCAGAAGATAGCGTCAACATTTCCCTTTCCACGTGAACCACTTACTGTCCGTTCTACAGAATTGTGGAATGCTCAGGCTGGTTAAGCCAACGTTACTAGACTAGGTTCAGTTTACAAACTCTCCGCCGGCGCCGTGCTTCGCTTGTGTCTCCGTTTTCAGTTGGCCCACAGGTGGCGGGAGCGTTCCATCGAGATCCACCCTCGCCGCTCGCAAGGCTGTGCTCGGGCGCCCAACGTGCGCGTTTATTTACGTTTAACCGCGTGGAAAACTTCAAATGCATCGCTGCAACATATCTCAGCCACTGGCGCTTCTTCTGTGCTTGCTTCAAAACATGTGAGCGCGACATGCTTTACAGTCTCGAGTCCACAGCGCCCGGAACATCAGGCGTTTCGCAATGCGTGCGCGGTTTCGCTACATCTTAGTAACGTTGTTCGCTACTCTCCCGCATGCCCTGCTTTTTTGCAATTCGCCTAAGGTTATAACGAGCGTCATTTGAACAAAACATTTTGCATTTGTGTTTCTATACAAACCTGGGGCGTAGCTAGAAACTTTTTTTCAGGGGGGGGGGGGGGGGGGGTGTTCAACAATCTGCATGTATGTTCATGCGTGCGTTTGTATGTGTGCGTGTATATATACGCAAGCAAAATTGAAAATTTCCGGGGGAGGGCTTGAACCCCCCCCCCCCCCCCCCCCTGGCTACGCCCCGATACAAATGACTCGCGCAGAAACACACGCGCGTCGCAACTAACGGCCGTGGCTTCCGTGCTCGTGAGCACCCCCCTTTCAATGTAAATGCTGCTTCATGCTAAATCGGCGGGCAAATCGGGCCCACTGCCCTCACTAGCGATTCAGCATGGATTTGAAAGTAACAAAGCAACAGGGCTTTCATTCATCAGTTTATTCAGGTGTATTCACTTCTGTCTACTACTACTGCTACAAAATAAAGGATAAATACATCGTATCCGGAGCATGCATGAAGCTTGTGCACATTGCTCAAGAGGTCACTGAGGTCATGCATAGTCCCAATGTTCACGCTCACGAAAGCCTTCGCCTCGCGGACTCTTCCACTTGCGGTTGCCACTCTGTCACGGCCCACAACAACGCATTTCTCAATTTGCAGCGCCTTACATTCGAACTTCAATGTGAGAAATGCTGCAAATTTACCGCTGCTGTTCTCTACGGTGATTCTCTGCCAAGATGGTGGCAGCTCTACACATTCTATTTCGCTAAACGATGGCGGCGACGGCTCGGGCATATCGTCTTCCACGGCATCAGCAGGAATGGTGCTGCAAGAAGCTTGTTCGGATTGCAGTGACGCTGTTTCAAGGTTAGTGGCCCCATTGCTTTCTCGCTTTCGTTTTCGTCTTTTCTCCGCTGGCTTTGATAAATACGAGGGCAAGTTAGGGAAGATTTTCGGCAGCGCACCGTCGACGAGACTCCACTTACCCCTCGGGATTTCGACAGTTTCTCCGTTGATCACGTGCACATACGTTTTGAGAATGTCCTGGTCGTGAAAATGCAAAGAGCATACTCTGGACTTGGTTGTGAGGTCCTTGTCGGCGCGGGGTATGGCCCTGTTCCACGCTAGGCGTAGTTTCTCGTCGCTAGGAGCGGCAAAGAAATGGCGAACCGACCGGCTTGTGTCGTTCCGGTACCCGCTCGTACAACCGGGCACACAACACGTCGGCATGACTTGGTCGGCTTAGATGCACACACAGCACTTCATCGAATTAGCAGTCACGTAAACACATCAGCTACGAAGCACCGGAAAAGTTCCGAACACATGGCAACAGAAGAAAGAATGCGGTAGGTTAACGGCCACACGCAGTTCCAACGGAGACTACACGGAGGACTACTGCGCAGCGCTCGATCCCGATGCGACTGCAGCGCCAGTCGAAGCGGAATCGGTGGCGGTTCCGCGCAACGCGGCGCAGTTTGTAAACTGAACCTGGTCTAGTAACGTTGGGTTACGCAAGATCTTTACCACTCGATTAATTTTATTGCGATAGCAATTATATGGACACTCCAAAGCAGATTTCTGCCGTCGGCGTCGCCGTCGTCGTGGCCGTTGCCGTGAGGTTCCGTATGACGTCAGTGGAGATTAAATCGTCGCCGCGCGCGGAACGCTGTATGTGCGAGTGAAAGGGCGCGAGGGACGCGCGCTTTCACGGGGAGTGAACGCACGGCGAAGAACAAACGCGCGTTCTGCGCCGTGCTCCCTTAAGGGCTGCAGAAGTAGTCGTCTCTTTCCTCCTTTACAATCACCATATATGTAGAACAAACGCGCCTTCTTCCGACGCGAGAAAGGCCGTGGCGGGGAGGGGAAGGGAGGCGACGTTTAGCTGCGGCACCAAGTGCCTTTTTATATGAGACGCTCCGGCAACAGTCACCAACGCCGCACGCATTTTGTGCGAACGCGGGCAAAACGCCGACGGCGTCGACCACAGTTCTGCGTGTTGCCGGTGCTGCTGCATGTCCAAGGTTATACACCTGATAAAGCTGCTATCATTACTCCGTATAGCTCTCTACAAATTTGCTATCGCAATTGATGCTTCGCCTTTCAGGTGAAACTGCGACAATTTATTGTATATTACTAATCATTGATGTTCATTGCTCTTTGATATGCTTTCCTATGTATTATATTTTGTCCACTCCTGCAGTAGCCCTTCGGGGCTGCAATATGTTGAAATAAATAAATAAATTAGTCCTGCAGCGCTCACGAAACTCGGCGTCTGCTGCTCAGAAATGAAAGAGCTCCGACTTTTTGTGAATCCATTGGCAACACACACTTCAACAGAACAGCTTCACGCAAATACTTACTTTGCGCTCGGTGATATTAACTTAAAGGATGTAAAAAGAAAAAGGCAGAATCGTGTGTAGACATATTTATTTTATGGTTTCTTCTAATCATAATTAAATATGCAAACAAAATGCTCAGAAAAACCAGATCGAGCGTGGAGGCTTTTCAAAATAGAGTATGTTAGCAGCGCCAAATGAATTTGGCTCCATGCGCAACTAGCGTAAAGATGATGTTCACAGATTTCAAAACACGTCTATCATATGGCTTACGGCCGTTCTTCCGAGTGACCACTACTATTTCTTGAACAAGCAAATGGGGGAAAAATCGTCTCCAGTGCACGCTGTGAAGGTGGTTAGACAAACTAGCTATAAGCTATCTATGATCACTCGAGGGATTAACCATTGCGACGTAGCTTGAAACCATTCACATGGCGACATTCACATGCACATTATCTAATTATTAGCGTCAGACGTTTCAACGGCCTGTGACATGGCTTGCGACGCTTCTTCGTGCACCTACAAAGAGTGTATCACAGACAAGAGCTGTGCACTTAACTACACTTTAACGCGCCTTGTATGCACGCTGCTCCTCGGGAGTCTACACAATACGTTGTCGTCCCTTAGCACTGTCACAACAGAAATCACTTGCTAGGCGGGTTTTTCTTTTACATACGAAAGTGTTGTTACGTCACTCCCAGCTTCGTATGCTACAGTTGCCGCTTCCCGGAAACTGCAGCTTATACAACCGTAATCTTAACCGGGAAACGCTTGTGGCGAATGCTAAGCGCGAACTCGAGCCTTCTGGTTCTCTTGTTTTCTTTCTCCCGCACTGCCGGCGCCGCAGGTGCGTGGGGCCAGATGCCGCCCCCCCCCCCCCCCCAAAAAAAAAAAAAAAAAAATAGCCACATGAACTCAAAATGTAGCCCAAAAATAGCCAGACCCAAATTTCTCATGAGCGAAAAGAAGCCAAAAACAGCCAAAACGTCTCATGATGTTCAGCAGGTGTCTTCTAGATGGCGTCCAAATTTCGCGGCGTATTTCCGGCTACAAGATTACTTCCGCCGCATGCGAGCAGCACAACACTGGCCTCAACATCTGCGTAAAGAATGCTAGTGAGAGCTGCCACACAGACGTGGACTTGGACCCCACTTATTGCTACAGTGAGCCGAATGATTTATTATCCGATTTACCCATGACGCTATTGTTATTTACTGAGCCACGTTCTGAGCTAACTTTACTTGGATTTTTCTATAAGGATTTTTCTATAAGAGTCGGGCAAAATATTGCCAGCTCCAACCTCGAGGATCAGCTTCGGCTGGTCACAATCGAGTGCCCGAGAGACGGCCCGAGCTCAAGGCATTTTGGAATAGAGATGCCTTTCCTAAGCTTGATTCATAAAATAAACATGTTATTTCTTTCGCGCTCTCTTTCTTTCTCTCTCAATTTTGTATTTTTACTCGAATGATGCTCGACACTGAGTTGGCAAATGCTGCCGCTTAGAGGCACACTGGACTCTGGAGAATTAGGGCTCCTCTATTTTTTTTTTTTTTCAAAGGTAGCGACAAAAACACGGGCGCCCTCTTGAGGAGTCCAAGGAGCAGCGCTAGCAGACGATGCACCGCTCGCTCCCGTGCATTCCGCGGACACCTGAAACCGCACTCAGCGCGCGCTTGAACTGGTTAATTGTTAATATTTGAGGCCTAAGCTGCTCAGGAAACTTCAAACGACAGGGACAATAACTTGAACGAGTCGGAGCACGTTAAACTTTGACAAAAAAAAACGGGCGCGTTTCCGAAGCAGCTCATTCTTCTGAACAGTTATCGACGGTGGCGGTCATACAGGACATTTTTTTCTTCTTCGCTGTTTGCATGTTTTGACAATCAGTGTAACTTGAAGTATAGATGATATTAAAAAACTTGTCGGCTAAACGCGATGTCACAATCAACGACCCGATAATAGAAGCCGGCTGGTCTCACTAGCACTAATCACCAAGCGTGAGGGTTGCCAGTGTCATCATATGACGGCTTCATTCATTCATCTCATTCAATAATTCATCTGTAATGACGCAATTCGAGCAATATTACTAGGCTTTTTTTTTTAAGTGCTCGAACTGAAAAAACAATAACGATGTTTAGGTATGCTATATATGTATAGAGAACAATATATGCGTATGTTGTGTAGGTAGAGCACGGTTAAGGTGTATGTTACGATTACGCGTAGAAGAGCATCGCTGTTATAAGTGTTTATAACAGCACATGCTTGAAACAGCCACTCTTCATGAAACAACTAGAGAGTATACAACGCTGACTTCGCGCGATAATTTCTCCTTTTCATCACGTGAATAAAAAAAATATTAATCGTGCGGTGGTAATCAAGGGAGACCTTAATGCTCAACACGTGGCATGGGGCTATAAATTCGAGAGTCCCAAAGGCAGAAACATCTGGCTAGACGTGCAATAGGAGGGCCCAACCCTCGTAACCGATCCTTCAGCTCCCACCAGGAGAGGCATGACCGTTTGCGTCGACACTACGCCAGACCTTACTTTCTCCAAAAACATAAGGGAAACGCAGTGTATAAATACACTGCAAGATCTAGGTAGCGACCACAGTATAATAGAAATAACAGTCAGGGCGGGACCGCGCAATCACAAAGGCAAGAAGCTCAAACTGCGGCTAAGCAAATAGTTCCACCAGAAGCACAGTTAGAAGTCATAGTCAGTAGGCTCCTGCACATGTGGGAGTCTAAGGAAGGGCTACAAAAGAGATGAAGGAGTCAGACACAACCAGGCAATCAGAAGGAGGATAGCCTAATTAAACAGAGACATAGACCAGCATTCACAACACCTATGTAAGCAGCAATGGGAGGAGGTGGTGTAGTAACATGGACAATTAATTAGGGCTAGCAAAGACATGGAACCTTCTCAGGTACCTGCTACATCAAGAGGAAACTAAGGCGGTATACAAGCAAAATATTAACAAGATAATTCATGCCTATGGAGGTTCAGAACAAGACTTTCTACGAGAGGTTACAGAGAAATATATCTCTCACGTTAGACTGGTTATACACCCAGACTGTATACAGGAGTAGTCAACAACGAACTTGACAGGGAAATTAGTGAAGCAGAAGTAAGGGCAGCCTCGCAAAAACTTAATACTAAATCAGCACCCGGACCAGAAGGAATCACAAATATGATACTCAGGAACCTAGATAATGAGTCTATAACGAAATTGACAGAATATATCAATGAATGCTGGAAAACCGGCAAAATTCTACAACAATGGAAGACGGCACACGTCATCTTAGCACCTAAGCCAGGCAGGCAGAATCTGAGACCCACATCTTTCACATCTTGCATTGGAAAGCTCATGGAGCATGCGGTGCTAGCGAGACTAACCAACTATCTTGAGGATAGGGACCTGCTTCCCTCCTCGATGCTGGGTTTCAGAAGTAATCTTTCCACGCAGGATGCGATGCTCGAGCTTAAACACCAAATCATAGACAATCCAGGCAGATCCACTACAGCCATCCTCGGCTGAGACTTAAAGAAAGCTTTGGATAGTGTAACACATCAGACAATACTCAGCAGCCTTGAAGAGATAGTATTACGAAGGAGAACACACAATTATGTTCATGTGTTTCTAACCGGCTGAAAGGTAAAGATCACCGTGGGGGACCTCGCTTCGGTAGAGATTGAGATTGGTAGCGCCGGCACACCACAGGGGTCAGTGATATCGCCGGTGCTGTTTAATCTGGTATTATTCGGATTACCAGCGCGAAACTTCAAGAAATTGAGGCTATATGCCGTATATGCCGATGACATTACTCTATGGGTAAAGGAGGGTAATAATGGGCAGATAGAACAGACACTTCATAGCGCGATTAAAGCAGTCGATCAATTCCTAGAGGGAATCGGATTGGTTTGCTCGGCGGAAAAATCAGAATTACTATTGTACAGGCCGACTCGCAGGGGCCGTAGACCAAACAGCTACAGGGCGGTAGACAATCTAGAAACGGACATACAATTGAAGACTGCCGATGATGAACCCCTAAGGTCGACAAAATCAGAGTTTTGGGACTGCTCATTGAAGCAAAAGGGAACACTGGAGAAACAATTAGGAAGTTGGAAGGGACAGTATCTCAAGTTACGAGGTTGATCAAAGGGATAGCCAATAGACACAGTGGAATCAAGGAAGGAAAGACGATCAAACTAGTACAGGCGTTCGTTTTTAGCAGAATCGTATACGTCGCACCCTACCTTAGATTGTACGCTTCAGAAAATATTAAATTAGAACGCCTAATTAGGAAAATTTATAAACAAGCCGTAGGACTTGGCCCACCGCCAAAATTTGAGTGGCGAACCCCTAAAACTGTCTTTCTCCAATTCAAAAATGGAGTTGACCCACGTGCGTCTAGAACCGACCTGACCCACTCACACAATTGACTTGGCCCACCCGTTAAATTTGGGTGGGTCACCCTCGAAATTTAATTTGCCCAATTTCAGCACGTAATCAAGTGATCACGTCATATGACATGGTCACGTGACAAAGAACCTTAAGGAGCAAGGTCACACGACCAAGTGATCACGTCGTGTGACAGTGTCACATGACACGGATGTCGAAACAGCATGTACGTCGATATAGTCGATACGCCAAAAATACTTCCGCATTCATTGCACGTAAGGATACTTAAGTGCCTCTGTAACTTCATGTCGTGTTAGTACCTTCTATCCTCTCTCATAGCGCAAGGTAGACAACCTGGCTCGTAAATCAGCAACCTGTCTCCCCATCCCTCATTAGTTCCCTTTGTCACCTCATCTCACGCTTAGTATAGGGAGGAGGCCATGCAGCTACGAAGACTCCAAACAAATTTCTGCCCACACGCTATTTAATTGCACAAGATCCGTTCCGCGCTATATACGAATACAAGTGTCAGTTTTGCGGAAAACCCAATTATATGGTTTGGAAGCGCAACGGTGTCACGGAAGTGCCAGCGAGTATAGCGCCATCTGAAGAGTAGTGAGAGGACTGCTGACCAGCGCTGACTTGGAGGAGCAGCGACGGCTAGTGACCCGAGCAAAGTGGACAGCCGAGTGTCCCGGCAACCCGCACTAAGGAAGCCACCCACTTGAGGGCGTAATGCAGATCACCGGCTCTATCTTTTGAATAAAGTTGATTTCATCATCATCTTTCTCTCTATCTCTCGCACAACGAAAACCACCACATGGTGCTGTAAATATACTACAAAAGTATAGGAATTCAAATTTAGTGCAGATCTGCAAAACCTAGTCTTTCACTGTAATTTCACCTGGATTAGTAGACTCAATCTAAGAACGTCTCTCGACAAGAAGCAACAGCTAACGCACTGCCCACAATTCGTGCGGGGAATGGCGTTGAATGCTCGATGCCTTGTTTTATTGTTACCGTTTCCTCTCCCCTGAACTTAACCTTTACTCGTACTTTGTATTCAGTGGCGGCAATTCCGGAGTTGGTCTAACCGCGCAGTTTCGAAAGCTTCAGCGAAGACAAACCCTACATCTGGTGGTGATCTCGCCGTTTCGAGTGAGCGCCCACTTCCAGAAAGCTAATGGCCGTTTCGATTACCCTTTGTCTTTGTGGCTTTTTTTTTCTCTATGGTGCACCTCAAAATGACGGTGAGCGTCTTGCTTTTCCTTCATAGTTTTTTTTTTTGTTTGCCATATAAGAACTCTTGTTGCCGCCCCTTGCCACCTTAGGAAAGATTAACCTTCCGCCGCTTCCCTTTATTTCTTACACTAGGTGCACAGACGTCAAGGAGGCCGGAGACAGGCTTCTTTTTCCTTCTCTGGGGTTTTACGTGCCAAAACAAGTTCTGATTATGAGGCATAGCCGTAGTGGAGGCTCCGGATTAATTTTGACCACCTGGGGTTCTTTAACGTGCACTACAAAGCAAGCACACGGAATTTTTTTTCCTTTCGCCTGCATCGAAAGGCGGCCGCCGCGGCCGGGATTCGATCCCGCGACCTCGTGCTCAGCAGCGCAACGCCTTAGCTAATTGAGCCGCCGCGGTGTGTAGGCTTCTTTTTCCTCTGTTTCCATAGACTAAGAGGTGAATTTTCTCAGTCGCTTTTTTTATTACCTTCACTTTAACCCCGTACAAATAAACAGCCTTCCTTCAGCACTTGTAGGTGTGAAGGTCCATAGGACAACGCTTTTATATATTTTTATTTCTGTATTTTTATTTTCTTGTGCAACGATGTAGGCATTTGTGCTGACGAAAACGTTAGAAGAGGTGCGTATCCTTGGCGCATCAGGCCTTTGTTTGATGCGCCTTTTTAATACATTCTTTGCTTGCTTATCAGCTGTTTCGGGCGCCTATAGTAGACTACTGGAAGCGCTGGGACTGCAATCGATTGTTGTGGAAGGAGTGGCGTATTACGGGGCGTCATTTCTTACCCCCGAAATCGCCCTTGAATGAGACAGGGCGCAATTGAACAGCAAAGGAAGGTGACAATGTCAGAGTAACTCTTTTGGCAACTATTAAGAAAGTTATAATGCAGTATCGACGGGAATCCTCATAGGATAAAGGCTCTTTTTCCTATAATAAAAACACGAGGAAGATTGGGCGCGAGTTCAAGTAGGATGCAGAGATAAAACCAGACGCGCAATGTTTTTTCTTTGAGCGTTTCGCCGATGTGTTCAAATGTCCATGTATGGGAAATCAATCATAAAATGCAATGCAGAAATTTCAATCACATTTTTAGATAGTGAATGAAGAAAAAGAGCACAAGTATGACTGAAAGGATAAATAAGCTAAGAGGACCACTAGTCTGGCATACGTAGGAAGAAAGAGTCTCAAATCAGTGTAGAACTATTGAGATAAAGATATTGTAAAAGTATAGTGAGGATAAATATGTGTTTTTCAGGGCAGACAACGTAGTACAATAGGTCACACATTAGGGTATGGAAATGTAAAGTTAATGCAGAAAAGTTTAAGCAGTTATTACAATCGTCATAAAAAATAAACACAGAACAGTTTCTTAGAAAAAAATGAATATCTGAAATGCTATCAAATAACAAATTTCTAGAATAAATACACTGAAAATACAAGAAAAAAAAAGACTACGCAAATAATACAATTCGTTCACGGTTTCCTGAAAGAATGCTTCAGAATCGCCTAAAAAATGTCTACTCCAAATGCTTGACTAATAACAACGTAACCGCGTACTAGTCAGCGTGGGAACCAGCACAATTCGGCGCTTTTTTTCCTTTTTTTATTAAGCATGCAGAACTCTTACTACCTTGCTAGCTATAGGTCAATTATAATGAAAAACGTGGTTGTCTATTTCACGAGCGAAGACATTTATCACGTCTTCCGAAGGCATCTACAACACGGCTAGCTCCCAATGAAGCAGAGTTATACTGTTAGATATCGAAAGTGTAATCGATGCGCGCGCAACCAAATATTGTATAGCGTGAGCACCGTGCATCAGGCGAGCGTATACACGATGCAATATTTCGTAAAACTATGGCGGCAGCAGCCGCAGTGGTAGCGTTCCGCCTAATTGGATCTCGTTCGGCGTGTCCCGAGACATGATTGACCGGCACGCTTCGTAGACCCGCTCAGCCTTCCGGCGATAGCCAATATATACACGACGTGTTAGGCACGCACCCGGATGGAAGAGGGTGCACCACTGCGAAGTTAGGCTGGTTTCTTATGGTTTTTAGCCCGTTTACCGCCTTCCCGATTCATACGTTTTATTGTATACGTTAAGAGAACTCGCCCCATGACTCGCTGCAGAAGTTGATAATGGCACTCTGAAGAAAAAAAATGCCTTTCTGTTTTCCGTCTCGGGATTGAGCGAGCCAATATCATTATCGAAAAATAACGACATTGTGTTTCCGTTTACCTTCCCCGCACACTGAATACAATGTAGAATTCTCAAGCAGTAGTAGATCCTCGCAATATTATTTTTCTTGCTTGATTGTAATCGGATTGTTAGCGCACTTGTGGCATGTTTCATGTTGCCGGCTTAAGTAAGCGGCTTCTGCATTATTGGTCACTCTGGGCTCCTAGGCTATACCAAAAAAAAAAAAAAATCACATCATCTCACCCTACGGGCAACCATAATGGATGCGAATGCATCGCGCGCATCGAGTTTCCGTTTCGTTTCACTTGGCAACGCAACCCAATGAAAGTTAGAGTGAGAGAATGTATTGAGAAGAGAGGAGACGTTTGTACGGGGTTGTTCCGTCTTTATTTAGAGATCGTACGTGATTCCTAGCGTCGGTGCGCTGGGAATCGGTGCTGAAGCACAGCGAACGCGCGCTTTATACTGCGCCGCGACACTTGCGCCGCCTACCGGCGTACCCTTAGAGAGAGAGAGGGAGAGAGGGAGAGAGAGAGATATGTGCAATGATTTGCTGCGCCGCACCTGTGGGGGAGAGGGGGAGAGGGGAGGAGGAGAGCGCACACCTGCGTAGGAGAGTAGAATGAGGGCGAGTTGCGCATGCGCAGTTTGGGTGCGGACGCCGCAGAACGGACGCTGCCCCGAGCATAAGCTGCTCTCGCATCTAAAAGTATTCCTTTTTTGAAGCGAAAGCTTCATTACGCTACCTCGGGCAGCCGTCGGTGACTCCACAGTTTCCACCTTGAGAGCTAGAGGTCAAACCACAAGAGAGCATTAAGGCGCGTTTATAGTCACGCAGGCGAGCGTCATCAGACGCCGGGCGCGTCGGAGCGCATTGGCCGCGCGTCCGGTTACGCTGGCGGCGCCAGTACGTCGAACCATCGGTCAAACTACAGCCGCTGTTGTTCTCGCCAGCGTGACATAACGTGTGTGCACGTTCACGCTACGTCGGACTAGATTTAGGCCTTTACGGAGCCCTGAAAGGAGACATTGCCGCCGTTGCCCGAGTAGAGTTGGGCGAAACCACACCTCGGCCGCAGCTCGACAATGGGCCTAGCCATGGCAGTGAAGCTTTCGTTATCAACCACGGTTAATCAAAGCTAAAGCACAGCAATTTTTGTCGACTCTATTCTTTCCCTCTTTCATTTCTGCTTCCCCCAGTGCAGGGTAGAAAACCAGAATCTTTTCGGGTTAACCTCCCTGCCATCCCACCCTGTTTCTCTCTCTCTCTATCACAAGAAATGACAAATTTTATTTCGGGCATTGATAAATCGCAACAAATATAATCAGGGACCTGTGGAACACTTATTTATTATGGTATGGTTCGAAGCATGGGATGCACATGCCGATGGCACATTAAGTGCACTGTGTGCGCACCGTATTGGTGCTATTGTCTCCAGCACACCTGCGCCTTTTGCCGTTAGGTACGGCTCCAACAAAGTGGGCCACTTTGCCATATCGTGCGCTACAAAAAGCAATGTCACCAGGCTTTCACGTTCTTTGAGACAGGTCCTTTCGGCATGTTGTCCCACCCTGTCAGGTAGCATTGCGCTATTTGCCTCCAGAATTCAAGTTGAGCGATGTTGGACCCTGTGCTGAGAATAAGCGCCCGACCGTTGCGTATGGCCACATTCCAAAGCCAAGGGAGTATTGGTCACCACCATTTCTTTGCACGAATTGCAATCCAGTAGGCCTCTATGTTTGCATCCACCTTGTCTGTGCCTCCCCTAAAGCAGTTATATCGGGAAATAGGATCCGGATATGGCCCTTTGTTCCTCTTCTTCTGAGCACGGGAATACCTGTCTGCAGATGACATGGGCTCCACACTGCGTACGGTGCTGGCAGTTGTTACATAAGTGTTGTCCATCCAGCGCACAACGATTATCCCGTCTCTTCGTAACCACGGGGCTGACGTTGGACAAAATAGGAAACCCAAAGGCCCAGCGTGACCATATGTCAACACATACAATAACACGCTCGTACACAAAAAAACGACCATTAATCTCTCTTAAATTATCAATGGAAGTCCTATATTGCATCAGGAATGCAGATACATGTGGATCATTCTATTACTGAAATGAATACCGAAAAAAATTTACTCACGCGAGCATTGCATCTCGACGTGACGAACTTCAAACCACTATTTTCCGCCTTGTTGAGCTGCTCCCAAATAAACATGGACAATTTCTGACACCTGGTGTTTGTAAGCTGTAGCCTAAGCTCTCGAAAGGCACGTTGTGGCATGTTGGGCGCGGTTTTCTTGAACCTCTGTAAATTGAAAGGCTTCGTGCACATCTGCATGACCATATGGTCACGCTGGTACCTAATGGGTTAACTGGATTTATTCTGAATATGCGTGTCATGACATGCATGACAAGAATGAGATAAATTCATGGCATGCACGCATGCGGGCACGGCGTGACGTTATTGCGATGACAAAAAGTTATGTCGACCCGGTGAACCAGGTCGTTTACTAACTTAGGCCAATTGGTCAAAAGCTCGTGCTCGTGATTCTGTGGTGGTCGTTGCATTGTCATTCCAGCTTCGTAATTGGACCCTCGTTTCTGATTTTCGCGTGCTACTGTGCTCGAGCCAGGTACAGGCTGAAGAAGATCCCGGCACCTCGGCAGCGGAACACCAGGTGGTGGTTGCTTCCGTTAAAACAGCAATTTAAAAGCAAGTTTCCCACGAGCGGTCCGTTTCCGAACACCGGACAGCAACGCATCGGCTCCTCGTTCTTCCCGAAGCTCGTACCGGACGTCACGACCTATCTCGCCGCTGCGAGCCTGCCTAATCAAATATCAAGGCTTGCTCTTTCCTGGTGCATTGAAGCTCGCTATGGCAGCGTCATCACGGCTCGGCTGAGGCGAGCAGTGCACCATGCCACTCGTCCGATTGGCTTTACCAAAGGACGCCAGCTTCAGGTTGGGCTACACATTCACCATCACGCCTACCCGTTTGTGTCCTGCAAGTGATACGACGTGCTGCCGTCACTGTCCATTTGATTTCAGCGTTTATTACCCATGTCGCACTTCAATGAGGCTCGTTCAGATGAATTCAATCATTCGTAGAAGTCATTCAATCGTCGTTGCCCGTTGTTGTCGTCTTGCTGCTGTCGTCACACGTACTCGCTTTCGCGTAAATTCTCACTCACTGTCGCACTGTAAAAAAATTAAGCGAGGGGTTGCTTAAAAAATCTCGTTCCTGATCGCGTACTATGAGATCGATCCGCGACATCAACTGTTTTCTTCTTGTTCTCGCTCTCCAAATTGTTGACATCTTTCAGCTGGAGAGCAGCTATAAACCCAACTTTTGCTTTTCGCACGCCGTTTCTTCAAGCCACATAATCAGCTGGTAACCCCATTGAATCGTTTGATTTAGCTGTTCATTTGACGTACTGCGGTCTTATTGGCGGCGCACTGGCCCTTTGTAGGCGTAAAACTTGGGGACCACGTGTCAATGGGTGTCCCTCATATCTGCCACTTCTTGACTTCATCAATTTATCTCCGTGGCTGTGGCGTGTCCCCAATCTCTTCTATTGTACGATGTACAGAGGAGCGCACAGTGAGGAGAAGCTGAAAAACACGACAAACACGGTAACTTTGTTGCGGACAAGGAATGCAATCATCGCGCGTTCACTGGCACTCCGCGATATTTATATTGCAGCGGTATTCTTTCACTGTGGGTTGTTTGCAGCGATATCATCCGGCTCGTCCCCCGAACATACGACCATGATGAAAGCGCGTCCTCGTGGCCAGTGTCAGGAATGCTGCAGTTCGCTGTTGACAACATGGTGGAGCACGCTTTCCTCGCTCAATATTGTATCCGCGGTAGCTTAGACGCCTGAGACAGCGTCATTCTTCGTTTTCTAAATCATGATCTTTTCTGAGAACACATTGCGTCTACTCGCAGTAAACTGGGCATTGAACGTAGCGAATATTTTCCTTAGATTGGTTATCTCCCTAAACGTGTTAGGAAGTTCACCATTTTCCGGTGTTCGCACGAGAAAAATATTGTTGGTTTCCTTTTGCTATTTCGTTTTGTCTAATAATGCGTGTGTAGTTATTGGGTTTCATAATATTGTTATCTTCCAGACGTCGCCGCTGTGGGTTCATACCGACAAAGAGGGCACTAACCAGCCACAGATACCTTGGATTATCAAGAATAGCGGTAGGATGTCGTTCATAACTTTATCGAGTACTTGCCATATGTTTTCTATCCTATTTCATTCCCCTCGGGATTTCCTTCTCATGATCTGGGTACCCCGTGACTTCACAATGAGATCACGCAACAAGCGATAGTATGTTAATCACAGTCATAACATTAAGAGACGGAATAGTCAGTGGTACAGATTAAAGAGCAAACAGGTTGCCGATATCATAGCCGAGATCGGGAGAATCAAGTCCAGTTGGGATGATCCAATTTAAATTAACTAGAGGCTTTGCAAAAGACAGCTATTCGTGCCCGTGAATGCGTCCGCTTTATTGACACGGGATCTCCTTACATAATTGGGTATATAATAATTTAAACTATATTATCATCATAATCATCAGTCTATATTTATGGCCACTGCAGGACGAACGCCTCCGTGTGGTCTCCAATTATTCCTGTCTTGTGCTAGCTGATTCCAACTTGCGCCGGCAAATTTCCTAACTTCATCACCCCACCTAGCTTTCTGCCGTCCTCGAATGCGCTTCCCCTCTCTTGATATCCATTCTGTAAATGTAATGATCCACCGGTTATCCATCCTACGCAGTACATGGCCTGCCCAGCTCCATTTTTTTCTCTTAATGTCAGCTAGAATATCGGCCATCCCCGTTTGCTCTCTGATCCACACCGCTCTCTTCCTGTCTCTTAACGTTAGGCCTAACATTTTTAGTTCCATTGATCTTTGTGCGGACCTTAACTTGATCTCAAGATTCTTTGTTATCCTCCAAGTTTCTGCCCCATATATTAGCATGGGTAGAATGCAGTGATTGTACACTTTTCTTTTCAACGACAGTGGTAAGCTCCCAGTCAGGATTTGGCAATCCCTGCCATACGCACTCCGACCCAATTTTATTCTTCTGTAAATTTCCTTCTTATGATCAGGGTCCTCTGTGAGTAATTGACCTAGATAAACGTACTCCATTACAAACTCTGGAGGCTGACTGGCGATCCTGAATTCTTGTTTTCTTGCTAGGCTATTGGACACTATCTTTGTCTTCTGCATATTCATATTCAACCCCACTATTACACTTCATCGGTTAAGGTCCTCAACCATTTGTTGTAATTCGTCCCCATTGTTGCTTAATAGGACAATGTCATCTGCAAACCGAAGGTTACTGAGACATTCACCGTTGATCCTCACTCCTAAGCCTTCCCAGTCTAAGAGCTTGAATGATTGTTCTAAGCATGCAGTGAATAGCCTTGGAGAGATTGTGTCTCCTTGCCTGACCCCTTTCTTGATAGGTAACTTTATACTTTTCCTTTGGAGAACCAAGGTAGCTGTGGAATCCTGGTAGATATTTGCCAATATATTTACGTATACTTGCCGTACTCCTTGATTATGCAATGCCTCTATGACTGCTGGTATCTCTACTGAATCAAATGCTTTTTCATAATCTATGAAAGCCATATAGAGAGGTTGATTGTATTCCGCAGATTTCTCGAATACCTGATTTATGACATGTATATGATCCATCATAAAATATTCCTTCCTAAAGCCAGCCTGTCCGCTTGGTTGGCTGAAGTCAAGTGTTGCCCTGATTCTATTAGAAATTATTTTGGGTAATATTTTGTGCAATACTGAAAGCAAGCTAATTGATGTGCAATTATTCAATTCTTTAACGTCTCCCTTCTTATGGGTGAGTATAATATACTATATATATTATATTTACCTATATACTAGAACTAATATAGTATATTTAACTAAATATATTCTTCTTTATACTCATCAGTTGTCACTTTAGATTTTTTACAAAAATTAGAGGAAACTCGACAAATTATGCGGCAACATATTTTCAAACGAGCAGGTACTAGCTTTCTTGTACTCAACTTAAAACTATCTGATGTTCTAAATAATTAGCAAAAGCCGACCTAAGTCGAAAAATTATCTTTGTAAACGAGAACACGAAAATAATCGAACTGATAAAGCAATTCTCACAATAAAATTTTGAAAAGAGGACTATGCATTCAAAATCCCTAATACGTCTAGTGCGCACTTTTTGCGCAAATTTGGTATTGCTATTATTCGTCACTGAATACATATTAAGTTCAACTCCGGCTCATTGAATATGACATCTCTTATTGTTAGGTTCTCTTTCTTTTTGAAGACAAGGTCATCTTTAACGACTTCACATGGCTTTGGCGTACATGGCGTCTGGGTATCTATCTGGCCTCATAGCCAAATAAAGCGTCGTAACGAGTAGCAGGAGGTGTCAAAATGTACCTCTCAATAAGACACGAACTGATAAATAGTAGCAGAGTAAGTAAAATTAACCGTACTGGCGTCATTAGTGGCAATATAGTCAAAACTTTGCATAATCACATTGCATAATGGACTGTACATCTCCGGGATCGGCCGACTTGAACTCCTACAAAAATAAAAAGTGAACGAAAAAACTGGACATGAATAAAAGAAAAAAAATCACAGCATATCCACGGGGTGAATGATGATGAGTGGGCGAAGCTCCGGAGGAAATCATCGGATCTCCCGCTTAAGGGGACGCTAGCACAAACGCGTTAGAAACGTGCAGTACTCTCTAGTAAGGGGGAGCGGCCACAGCGTCTTACGCAGCCATTTACACATGCCGGAACGTGCACCGCGTTTGCCGACGCCATCACATGACTGCTGAGAGAGCATACCCCCCGTATTCATAAACGCTCCTCGACTTGAACTTGACTTGCCACCGCTTTGGGCAGCGCGTTCGAAACGCGTTGAAGGTAAGGCGGAGAGGCCACAGCGTCTTACACCAGCTTCTTACACGGGCCGTAACGCGCTAGCACAAACGCGTTAGAAACGCGCTAGAAACGCGGCCTTTCGTTAATGTTGGGTATTTATTGCCATCGTGGTGCGTGTGTCCATGTCCGCTTCGTCCCATAGCGTGTGTCCATGTCCGCTTCGTGGTGTAGTGGGTTCCGGCAATAAAGAGAAAAAAAATGTGGTTGATCCCTCTTATATAGGAATCGGTATAGAACACGAAAGTGAAACGTGTCTTCACAGAAGTAGTGTAATGTTTATTGCACATTGATATATAATGTCTATTGGTGTTTTGTGGCTAAAGCGCCCTTAGGCGTTGATGCACCCACGCTGACGCCTGGTGGCACGTCTCCTCCATCACGACTACCAACGTCGATGACCATGAGCAACCGTCGTGCATATGGAAGCTGCACTACGCTGCACACGCTAGCACAACGCGAAAGACGAAGCACGTAACTGACCCACTAATACAACGCGCAAGACAAAGCACGTAACTGAATCGTCACCGAGTCAAATCAGCGCGTACAGCGCGTCGTAATTGCAGCCTCCGCGATCAACTTCAGAAACATTTTCAGAGCTAATTGCGGAGGCCACGCTCCGCTGTGCTGAGTACGGTGAACGCCACCTAGGTGGCGTTGGTAGTGCTTCTTGATGCCAGCGTCCCTTCGAATGCTGGCATCGAGGCGTCGTAGTGCTGAGACCACCGAAGCGTTCACTGTCGGTGCGCATTAGTGTCATAATGCAGTACTTCTCTTTTCTGCTCGTAGGCGGCGGCACCGCCCCGAGCAAGAGCGCGGGTACACGGAGGAGTGTTAGATATATAAGGCGCGTCTGTGTAGCTAAAAAAACTTCGTGGCGTAGTGGGCTAACGCCGCGCGCTCGGAAGCGAGGGGTCCCTGGTTCGATTCCGCGCTCCGGACACAACTTCGGAATTTTTTTTCTCAGACTGGTTACACACTACTACTACGATGACGGGGACGGAACGGGTGCCGCTATAAGGAGCTTCGCCCCTAAAAAATACAGCGTCGGGAAAAATGTAACCTTTGACAATGGAGCGAAGCCATCAATGCAACTAATGCAAAGATATAGTGCAATTGTGCAACCTTGCCTCATCTTTGTTGCCCCAATTTCAGTGCATAGAAATAGGCGATCTGCGCCGCGAGCGGCCGCCCGCGCGGCTGTATCTTGAAAGCCATCTGCGGCGTGGGCAGAGTCCGCCCTCCCTGTGTTTTCGCAGCTAAGATCGCGCTGATGCGAGCTCCAGCACAAAGCTCAATTCGGTCGCCGCTGCTGCTGCGCTGATTCACGCCAGCGTTTTGACAGGAAGTTTCTGCGGCCATCTAGTAAGATGCGTTCATGTTTGCTTGTGCGCGCGTGACACTATGGTTAATAATTTAATTAGTATGCTTACGTTTGCAAGCTTATACGACCAATAGAACTATTATCCTTACTTTGTATAGCTGTCAACTAATTTGCTATCGCAATCGATGCTTCGCCTTTTAGAAAAACTGCCACTTTCTTGCGTCGTTCGTTATCAGAATTTATAGGCAGTCTACGAGATGTTTTTTTTTTTTTTTGGGGGGGGGGGGGCTGTACCAAATGTTTAGAAATTGCCTGCGGAAGATAGCACCGTTATAATGTTCCACCTAAATTAATCGATGGAGCGGTCATTACTTCTATGAAAAATCAAAATGCTTAATAATGAACATGATTACACTAATTAACATTTACTTATTTACCTCACGGCACATATTTCAATCTACGAGTTGTAGCAGGACTACACCAGTTTCTAAATAATTTTCAATGCGTGCGATGAAATGCAGTAGCGTTCCAGTTACATTTGGGTTTCAGTTCATAAAACATCGTTTACAGAGCACTTTCACGGCAAGTTTCCCGCCGCCTATATATAAAAACCGGTGCTATCCTCCGCATTTGTTCCAAGTATATGTGAATCGCCATCTCACTATCTACAATTCGTAATTGAAATATGTAGCCAAAAGTCAATAAAAGAGGCATCATAGAGGCACTGCATAATCAAGGAGTACGGGAAGCATACGTAAATATATTGACAAATATCTACCAGGATTCCACAGCTACCTTGGTTCTCCAAAAGAAAAGTATAAAGTTACCTGTCAAGAAAGGGGTCAGGCAAGGAGACACAATCTCTCCACTGCATGCTTAGAAGAATCATTCAAGCTCTTAGACTAGGAAGGCTTAGGAGTGAGGATCAACGGTGAATGTCTCAGACAGTTTGTAAAATGTTTCGGTGCAGCCTAAAAATAAAGCACCCTACATAAAATTAGGCTCGGCTAAAAAATCCTGAAGCTACTCGTAGTACGCCTCTGCTTATCAGCGGACCAATCACTTTGCTCATTCTGAGACGACGTTTGTCAAGAACGTTCAAATGGTCGAAGGCAGAGGTTGAATTCTATGGTCGGTCCTGCATTTCATTTTAGAGTCCGGAACTGCGGCGAGACAGAAGATACCTACCGACCACAACGTACCTGAAATGATGCAAAGAATCTTTCGCATTAAAAAGAATTAGCAGTGTTGCCCGACGGGCAGTGCAACACACACGGATGAGATTGCCATCGCTCGGGCCATCACTAATACCACGTCGAAACACATCATCAACGACTCGCGAGGGGCTTGCCGGAGCTATGAGCTGGGGTGGGCTCCCCCGCTTGCCGGGCGCATACTGCAATCTAGCTGCCTATACGCTGATCCAACTCCGCGTGACCTGATTTGGGCCACCAGTCAACAGGGAATCCAGGAAAATGAACTGGCCGATCAGGCCGCCCGCGCACTCTCTCCCCGGGCTGTCTCCCTGTCCTTGGAAGCCTACTCCCAATCAGACAATCTGGCCCTTTCATTCAAAGAAATCACCGATTACTATAAGGAGGAGCACCGGCGTTACCCGGCCCCTTGTAAGGGACTGGATCGCGCTGGCGAGCGCCTCATCAAAAATGTCACCAACACTGTACTGCGCCCGGCGGTGCTCAAGCATTTCAACACATCCTTTGACGGCGCGTGCCAGTTCTGTGGGGAGGTGGCTGACACCTTCCACATAGTATGGGCGTGCCGATCAACCCCATCCATCCCCCCCAACCCCACCAGAGAGGACTGGGAGGCGGCTCTGCTCGGCTGTCAAGACCTCAAGACCCAAAAGGCCTTGGTTCAATGGACGCGGGCGGCGTTGCTTGCCAATGGGGCCCCGGAATAGGGGCTCCACCTAGTACTGTGAGGGGAGGAGGCCCAATAGGGCCCTAACCCAATCACCTCTCTGCAACCAGTTTAATAAATGTTTTTCACCACCACGACCCAACGGGTGAAGCACTGACAGCGATATCAAGGTTTAGAGTTGCACCTAAACTCCTCGGACGGTGTTCTATCTATACACTGGTGGGACATGTTGGCGAGACCGAGCATGCAAGGCAACTCCTACTATATAGCAGAAACAGTGCCCCCGTCAGCCAACAGGCGTCTCAAAACGTTGGCGGGATAAGCGCCGCCAGCTGTCGCACCTGGATGGTGCGCGAGGTGAGACCGACAGGAAACCTTCGACGTTATAGTTAGCGCCCACTGACACATTAGGTAAAGTTATAGCACGACGTTTACTGTTCAGTCCAGGTCGTAGGTGTACACAGCATCTCAGCAGGAACGCTAGTGTGCTCATAAGGCGCCTGCAAAGCTCAATACTGGCCCAGCTCCGCCACCGAGCCGATTGAGTGGAGCGATGAGAGAGTGATTGTGAAGAGGAAGAGGCTATATTTTCTGCAACACTTTAGGGAGCACGCCTCAGTGCCTTGAGGAACGGAAGCAGGACATAAAGCAAAAAAATCACAGCATATCCACGGGGTGAATGATGATGAGTGGGGCGAAGCTACGGACGAGAGATAAAGAGAGCGCGCGTCGGGAACGAACGCCCTTGTGCAATGCAGTGCCCCTAGCTACGGACGAGAAAGAGAGAGCGCGTCGGGAACGAACGCCCTTGTGCACCGCAGCGCACCTAGCTACGGACGAGAGAGAAAAACGCCGGAAGCTGGCTTCCGGAATAGGAACCGGAAGTGGAAACGGATGCGGAAGTCGGCTTCCGGTTATATTATACATATACATATTTATGTATATATGCGTATACATCCATATACGGACACACAACGCCATCTATTGAGCAATTCATAAACTAGAGGTGGCTACATACTACTACTACAGAGGAAGGAACGACCCACACCCTAAGGAGCTTCGCCCCTAAAAGAGAGAGACGGTGGCGTCAAGTTTGAGTCTTCCTGCTTGCAGAGAGTGATTGTGAAGAGGCAAAGGCGCTGCATTCTGCAACCCTTTAAGGAGGACGGCTCAACGCCTTGGGGAAGCGGAGGTGGACATAAATAAGAAAGAAGAGAGAGACGTTCGATGCGGTCACAGAGCCCTTGGCTGTCAGCCTTAGCCGGACGGCGCATTTACAAGTTACACAACATCCACGTGTCCTCCAAGCGGCCAAGCGCACACAGCGTTTCCAAAAACCCTCTCCCTCCTCCCACGAGCCACGCATGCGCAGTCGAAAGCATTACAGAACGACGGCGGCGGGATTGCGCCTCGAACGTCCGCATGATCGCTATCGCAATAAAACAAATATTCGCCAACTTGCTCTGGAGTACAAACATTTGGAGGATGCTTAAGCTTCGCCTTTGAGAGAGAAACGCGATAGCATTAAAAGATCCCTGAATGCTTGTCAGGCTTCCAGGCAACCGCAGCTTTCTTTTTTCTCCACCTTCGTCTGTGCGCGCCGCTGCCGTTTTACGCTGCCGTACAGCGTTTGATGTAGGCTCCCTAACGCTGCCGATGATGTGAGCGCCTTCTTGATGGTGTTTGCAAGTAACCTACCCGGGCGCGCCTTTCTTGCTATCGTAGAAATGCTGGAACTATATATTCTCATACATTCAAATTACAATCCGACGCTATCATGTCTGCAGGTTGTGGTTAAGTCATACTTAGAATTTTATAACAGATTTTACTATAAGAAATTTGTCACAGTTTCACCCGAAAGGCGAAGCACCAATTGCGATAGCAAAATAGTAGAGAGCTATACGGAGTAAGGATAGTAGTTTCACGGCCGCTCGATGAAAAACACACGGTGCGGCCTGCCGCGTGGAGCGGATACTGCGTGGCGCGCCTAGTGCTCCGGGCTGCCGCCGCGGCGCCACCAGTAGGGGAGCCTCTGGGGAGACCGAAAGCGAGAGCGCCGGAATTATTGCGGCGCATCGCGGCTTGACAGCGCAGCTGCTATGCGCTTGTTAGATTTTAAAGGGTTACAATAAACTTGCTATAGCGTTAACTATATTGGTAATCATCCTACCGAATGTGCGTCGGCGATGCTTCAACCTAAATATAGCAAGTGTTAGTTTTATCTGAAGTGGTTGCTCGTGCGAGTTGCGATTTTTCGCGTCATGTTTTCTCTCTTTTGTTGCCGTTGCGCTGTTCACCCTCGATAATGTATGTTTGTGCTACAGTTATTTTTGCAACAGGAGAGTCGCTCATTGACAGGTGCGGTTGTATTTCCGCAATGATTGTTTCTCACACCTTAGAAACAAAAGCATTGTGAACATCAGGGCAGTCATAATTGCTTTATTGCACGTGCGTGAAAAAAGGATCACTGTGTTATTGGAATCACAGGCGCAGCACTTTCCTGGCCAGAGGTTTTTGAGCCAAGCGTATGAGACGCTCAACAGACATATTAACATTTCCTGCTAGGTTGGCAAGAAGCGCTCGTAAGAGTGAGACCAGTGAGACCCTTGAATTTGATGCACAGCCGCTCCTTTATCAACGAAGTGACGCCGATTTCACCTGTTGAATGGCCTACATATTTCTGGAGCGTTGAGCGACAAGGGAGATTTCTGGAGCTTGCAAGCTCATAACCTTTGTTGGAGCATGCCTTCCAAATTACACATTCCCTTAGAATGACGTCACTGTAGTGGGGCTTCGTCGAGAAACTGCGGACTTGGTTTCTAACGAACTCGGCAGTCTTGTCACTTTGCGCAGCACCATTGAGCACCTTCATAAAACAGGCAATGTCCGTGTTATTTTCATAAAACAGTGCACGCTCCTCAGCCTCATCCACTTTTTCTTGAAGCGCCTGCATGCAGTGCTCCTTTCATACGAGCGATCTTCGCTTGGAAGCAGTGTGTTTTTTTTTTATAGCTTCTTCTGTCAGTTTAACAAGGTCAAATGTAGTTTGACATGATGCATCTGAAAATGATGCAATTTCCACACACGTTTCATTCCCTAGTTCAGAGTTGTTGGCCGTCGTGGCTTCAGTGCTGTCACTTTACGAGCCGTTTTGGCTAATGACAGGCCTGTCTTTTGAAGCAGCATTGCCCGAGCACTCGGCACGCGACTGCGCATTATCGTCTTCTATTTCCGAGCGTGGCCGCTTTTTCCTCGGAGCATGTGTGCTCCTCGTGCTCATTAATCGGGGAACACTGTCGGCACAGCCGTTGGCAAAAGTATCCTCAACTTCTCGGTCTTCTTGTAGTCCTGCTCCGTAAAATGCAAGGCACACACCAGGGACCTGTCATTCGGCTGCCATATTGTTCCCTTCCCGCCGGGTCCTTCACGGGAAATGTCTCGCAGCCATGCTCCCCTGCGTTCTGCGTTAATGGGAAACTCCGTGGTAGCGTATTTGCGGGTCCTTCGATGCATTCGTGGAACACAACGGCACACCACAGTTGCGCGGCATTTTGCCTAACGCATAAAACATCACACATGCGCAAACTGTCTTGCGTGACACTCAGTGCGAGCGATTCATGTGGAGAAAAACAACCACTATCGCGACCTACGCGCTGAACGCGCGCTCCTTCCCGCCCGCGCGTCGCGTGGAGCCCTCCCCTACTACTAGCGCCCTCCTAGCGAAATGCGGCGACAACTGTCAACTCCGCTTCCACGCTCTCGCCCATTGCCTGCGCCGCGACGCGGCAGGCCGCACCGTGTGGTGTTCATCGAGCGGCCGTGGTAGTTTTATCAGCGGTATAAACTTGGACATGCAGCAGCACCAGCAACGCGCAGAACTGTTTGTCGACGCCGTCAGCGTTTTGCCTGCGTTCGCACCTAACGCGCGCGGCGTTTTTATATATATACGTATTTGGCGCCGCAGCTAAACGTCGCCTCCCCTCCCTCCCTCTAGTCCCCCCACAGCCTTTCGCGTGACGGAAAAAGTTGCGTTTGCTCTGTATATATGGGAAGGAGGAAAGAGACGCTTAATTCTGCAGCCCTTCAGGTAGCACGGCGCAGAACGCGCGTTTGCTCCCCGACGTGCGTTCGCTCCCTGTGAACGCGAGCGTCCCTCGCGCCCTTTCACTCGCACATACAGCGTCCGGAGCGCGGCGACGATTTCATCGCCGTTGACGTCATACGGAACCTCACAGCGACGGCGACGCCGACGGCGGAAATCTGCTTTGGAGTGTCCATATAATTGCGCAATAAAATGCAATTTTGTTCACTAACGCCTTGTGCCACGCGGAGAACCTGCGTGGGGGGGGGGGGTTGTTTGGGATGATTTTATGAGCCACCTACGCCGGCACGCTCACGCCGACGCCAGATTTTCTGCGACATGGGGCCCTTGTCGTGCCATAGCACCTGCCATCATCGCCACCCGTCCCTCTGGGTCCTGTCGACGAGTCGCCAAGGGGACGCGACTGCGTCAGCAGCAAACGCCTCTTCTGGGCCCTCTCGACGAGTCGCCAAGGGGACGCGACGACACAATACGGCGCGGGCGACGTCAGCAACCATCCCGTCTGGCTCCTGTCGACGAGGAGCCGCCGCCAAGGGGATTTAAGGAAGAACCGGCCCATTTTTAAGCCAGAGAGTCGCCACCGGCCGCCCTGTTGGTCTGGTGCGCTCTTACCAGCTCTTACTGCTTTTAGTAGCTATCACCAGCTAAGGGCAGCTATTACCAGTTATTACCTGCTATTCCTGTTATATCTGTACATATTTGTACATATTGTATAAAGTTTTCGTCTCATCTTCGCCTGCTTCAAGACTCCGTCTCTCGTCCCCGACTCCGAGTCGCAATACCCTTAACGCTATTGCGTTAATACGCTATATATTTATATACACAATAAAGCAGCTGTGTAGAGAGAGGAAGGGCTCCATTTACAGCGGAGGTATACACAAAGGGAAGTTTAATAGAAATTTCAACTATGCTGGGAGGTATACAGTATGAACGCAACATAGTTGCTAAACGAGCCACCTCTTCATCGCGACACTAGATACGCTATATCTATATAAACCTTCAAAGTTGTGCTGCTTACTTTCGCGTGTTTCCACGAATAATTTTTCACCATTTACGCGATTCAGCAATAGCACCGCAGTGACAAACGTTCCAGTGACGGCTCATCCGCGTTTTAATCAACATGCCGTACACAATCGAGATCAATCGTAAGAAGCGATTTCTATTCGAAATTGTTGGCAACCACCCTCTGCGAGAGCGCCTCGTAAAGGCATTGGCTGCCGGCCTATAACGCGCACCAATGGCGGGAACTAACAATCCAAAAATATTGATTTCGACACTTCACCGCTTTTTTGTACGTTTTTCAACTCGCACTTTTCTACTATTTTGTTGAAATACCACCTTACCACTTTTCATATGCTATTGTTGAACTAAATATGGCGTGTCGTACCTTTTATTGCGATAGCAATTATATGGACACTCAAAAGCAGATTTCTGCCGTCGGCGTCGCCGTCGCCGTAGCCGTCGCCGTCGCCGTCGCCGTGAGGTTCCGTATGACGTCAATGGAGTTGAAATCGTCGGGAGGAGGTGTTTATTATACATAAGGAAGAGACGCTTAATTCTGCAGCCCATAAGGGAGCACGGCGCAGCGTCGTAGGGGATAGGGGGAGTAGGAGGAAATGATAAGTGGTTCTTGAGGGAAAGGGAAAGGTTGGCGCTATCTTCTGCAGCCCTTGAGGGAGCACGGCTCAGCGCCAAAACGCCGAACGCTGTATGTGCGAGTGAAAGGGCGCGAGGGGCGCGCGCTTTCACGGCGAGTGAACGCACGGCGAACAAACGCGCGTTCTGCGCCGTGCTCGCTTAAGGGCTGCAGAAGTAAGCGTCCCTTTCCTCCTTTACAATCACCATATATGTAGAGCAAAAGTGCCTTCTTCCGACGCGCGAGAGGCCGTGGGGGAGGGGGGAGGGGGAGGGAAGGGAGGCGACGTTTAGCTGCGGCACCAAGTGCCTATTTATATCAGAGGCTCCGGCAACAGTCACCAACGCCGTACGCATTTTGTGCGAACGCGGGCAAAACGCCGACGGCGTCGACAACAGTTCTGCGCGTTGCTGGTGCTGCTGCATGTCCAAGTTTATACAGCTGATAAAACTACTATCCTCACTCCGTATAGCTCTCTACTAATTTGCTATCGCAATTGGTGCTTCGCCTTTCGGGTGAAACTGCGACAAATATTTGTTTCTTACGGGAGATTCGGTCAATTTCACTTTTGTATTATATATATATAGATATATTAGTGTTATTAAATATAACTTCAATGATAGAGTGATGTGGCAATATCACTCGCATATTCCACGTATCATGTAGGGAGGCTCGGCATGCACATATTCTTAAATACATATAACGAAATTTTCGCTCACGGGACGCCGGCGCCGATAATGGATTTTCTTTGACACGGGGCTCTTAACGCTATCGCATTAAAACCTCCGACGACAGAGAGAGAGTAAACATTTTATTACAAAAAAAAAAACAAACCACCGCGTATCCACGACGTGAATGATGAGTGGGCGAAGCACCGAGGGATCATTCGGGTAAACCAGAACTACGGACGAGAGAGAAAGAGCGCGCGTCAGGGAACGAATGCTCGTGTGCACCGCAGCGCCTCTAGCTACGGGCGAGAGAGAGAGAGAGAGAGCGTCGGGAACGAGAGAGAAAGAGAGCACAGCTGCGCCTCTAGCGGGAGCGGCGAGTACTAGCGTGGCTACAACGGCGCGACGACGGCGGACAAGGCTCGACCCTAAGGAGCTTCAACCCTAAAAGTAGTAAGAGTGTGACCCCTAGTCTTGGGGAAAGGTTTATTGCGATAGCAATTATATGGACACTCAAAAGCAGATTTCTGCCGTCGGCGTCGCCGTCGCCGTGAGGTTCCGTATGACGTCATTTGGAGAAGAAATCGTCGCCGATAAGATAAGTGGTTCTTGAGGGAAAGGGAAAGGTTGGCGCTATCTTCTGCAGCCCTTGAGGGAGCACGGCTCAGCGCCAATATTGTCGCCGGTGGTGGTAAGTGGTTCTTGAGGGAAAGGGAAAGGTTGGCGCTATCTTCTGCAGCCCTTGAGGGAGCACGGCTCAGCGCCAACGGGGAGGGGTAAGTGGGAGCGAAAGAAGGGATAGAGTGGAGACGCCATGGCTGGGCGAAGCAAAACCGGCAGGCATAGGCGGCACGTATCAGGCCGAGATGGAAGGCCTTGGCGTGCTGCAGAGTCTGCAGGGGTGTTGTGCCAGGCCGGTCAGGCCCGGGGTGGAGTGGGAGGCCGTGAGGCCTTCCCGCTTGTAGAAATGTCCTTAGAGGCGTGCGGAGAGCCCTGACGAGTCAAGGAACTCCACGACGCCTCGAAGTGCAGAAAGGTGGTGTCGGCCGGGGAAGAGGAGATCTTCCTCCTTGCCACAGGGGAGGCCCAGGCGGCGGAACTCCTGCAGGAGTGGGCCCCGCTGCTGGAGGTACGCCGGGCAGGCCAGCAGGAGATGTTCGATCGTCTCCGGCTCCCCGCAGGAGCTGCAGGCCGGGGACGTCGCTCGTCCCAGTCGGTAGCTGCGTGCTGCCGTCCAGCTGCAGCCGATGCGGAGCCGGAGAAGGAGCGAGGTCTCCCTGCGAGCCAGGCCTCGCTGGGGGAGTGGTCGTGGGGGGCATCCCAGTGCCACCCGTTTGTCTGGGTGGTGGGTCGCCAGGTGTCGCCGCAGCCTCAGTCCTGTGAAGTCGCCCTCCGTCACGGCCCGACTGAGGGGCACAGTGGTGTGGTGGGCGTCCTTCGCCAGGGTGTCGGCTGCCTCGTTGCCCGGGATCCCTACGTGGGCGGGGATCCAGTGCAGGGACACCGGGTGGCCTGCGTCCTGCAGCGCTGTCAGCCGGGTAGACAGCAGTGCGACTCCAAGGCTGGCGCTTTCTGGCCTCTGCAGGCCGAGGAGGGCTGCCCTGGAGTCGCAGAGGATGGCCGCTGGTACCCCAGGAAGCTCCTCAGAGAGTAGGTCGACGGCCAGGTGGAGGCCTGCCACCTCCGCTGCAGTCGAGCTGGCGTGTCTGGGCAGTCGACACTGCCTGCTCTTCTGCAGGGCTGGTGCCGTGCAGGCCGCCGTGGCAGAGCCGGTGTCCGGTACCACCGAACCGTCGACGTACACCAGGAGGTGTGTCGCCGCACGCCGAACGCTGTATGTGCGAGTGAAAGGGCGCGAGGGGCGCGTCTTGCACGGGGAGTGAACGCACAGCGGAGAACAAACGCGCGTTCTGCGCCGTGCTCGCTTAAGGGCTGCAGAAGTAGGCGTCTCTGTTCTCCTTCACAACCACCATGTATGTAGAGCAAACGCGCCTTCTTCCGACGAGCGAGAGGCCGTGGGGGAGGGGGAGGGAAGGGAGGCGACGTTTAGCTGCGGCACGCAGTGCCTATTTATATCAGAGGCTCCGGCAACAGTCACCAACGCCGCACGCATTTTGAGCGAACGCGGGCAAAACGCCGATGGCGTCGACAACAGTTCTGCGTGTTGCTGATGCTGCTGCATGTCCAAGTTTATACAGCTGATAAAGCTAATATCATTACTCCGTATAGCTCTCTACAAGTTTGCTATCGCAATTGATGCTTCGCCTTTCAGGTGAAACTGCGACAATTTTTCTTGCGCAGCGTGTAGATTTGGGCTCATCGGTGAGGGAACCTTCCGACCTCAAGAATGCAACATTTTATAATTCCGAACTAGAAAATTGTTTTTAATATAAATAAATACTAGGTTAAAAGGCGCGAAGTGTTAGCGGAGTACCTTTAGTTGTGTTGCTAAGTTTGCGTTTTGTTTAATGTGCGGCTAAGTGTTTGGTAGGATGCCCAATCAGTGTCCAGACCCACCTTGAAGGACGTGATGCAGGAGAATCAGATTGGAGCGGAAAGTGATTCGACTTGTCTATTGAAATACGTATGCATTTTTAAGCAGTTTCGTTTGAAAACTAAGATGCGCAATCGTAGTTTCACCTGATGGGCTAAGCATAGCTTTGACAGCGGCTACAAGCTATCAAGGCGAAAGCCTTATATGGCCCTTGAACGAAAAATGCGATGATAACATCCGATGGTACCAAAACTCACGTGACCAAGTGATGACGTCACGTTCGCGGCGCTGGACCTCAGATGATGTAACGTATCCCGCGATGGAGTAAAGTGTATATATATATATATATATATATATATATATATATATATATATATATATATATATATATATATAGTAGACTTATTATGCTGTTATAGCGTTTATAGGGATATAATGTAGCGCTCGCCTTCCTTTGGACTCCATGCATTATGTTGCTGCTTCCATTGGATCTGTACTCACGATATGTCTCTGAGATAACTGTTTTGCTCATGCATGCATCTTTTCTTATTTGCATTAAATGTATCTGCTGGGCTGTATATAGCCCAGCCAACGTAGACACAAACACAATGCTTCGGAGGACGACACACGAACACCTTGAGAGCTGATAACATGCATTGCGGGATCTGTAGGGCCTTCCCAAAGGACACCGTGATGCGTCATGCTGAAGCTGAATCTTGGAAACAATCGTTACCGTTGTTTCAAAAAGAACCAGACACCTGATCACAAACACGCCACCAGCACTTGATCGGCTTGGTGCATACTCACAAAAGGAAAGTTGCTCTGGATCGGCTCGGTACTATTGATAGTGAAAAAGTTGTCGCAGTTTCACCTGAAAGGCGAAGCATCAATTGCGATAGCAAACTTGTAGAGAGCTATACGGAGTAATGATATTAGCTTTATCAGCTGTATAAACTTGGACATGCAGCAGCATCGGCAACACGCAGAACTGTTGTCGACGCCATCGGCGTTTTGCCCGCGTTCGCTCAAAATGCGTGCGGCGTTGGTGACTGTTGCCGGAGCCTCTGATATAAATAGGCACTGCGTGCCGCAGCTAAACGTCGCCTCCCTTCCCTCCCCCTCCCCCCCGGCCTCTCGCTCGTCGGAAGAAGGCGCGTTTGCTCTACATACATGGTGATTGTGAAGGAGAACAGAGACGCCTACTTCTGAAGCCCTTAAGCGAGCACGGCGCAGAACGCGCGTTTGTTCTCCGCCGTGCGTTCACTCCCCGTGAAAGACGCGCCCCTCGCGCCCTTTCACTCGCACATACAGCGTTCGGCGCGCGGCGACGATTTATTCTCCAAATGACGTCATACGGAACCTCACGGCCACGGCGACGGCGACGGCGACGGCGACGCCGACGGCAGAAATCTGCTTTTGAGTGTCCATATAATTGCTATCGCAATAATAACAAGCGCGGTTCGTGTTTTCGCTTCTAAATGGCGCCAGGAGAGTCAACGTACGCATGCGCATGTGGGAACTAAAAGTGTTGCAGCGTTCCGACGCAACGTTCCGCCACATACGTGAGTATAACGCACGCAAATGTGACTTCGCGAAACTGAAGCAGGCCAGTGACGTCGACCATCAAGAAGGTTTCGCTTTCTTCCCTTCCGCTGTGTCAGTGGCTAACTCACGCTACCTCAATCGACGCCAAGTATAACTGGGTGAGTTCATAGAGCTGGCGCTACGGATCCCGCCCAGAAAGAGAGAAAGAAACATTTTATTACAAAAACTTGCTGCGGCTTAGCGCAGCTAACCCTGGATATGCAAAGCGAAAGCTTGGTTTTTTTTAACACGAAAGTGTTTTATGCCGGGGTCCACCAAGACTTCACTGACGTATTTCCGTCACGGAAATACGTCATAGAACACAATACAAAGAAAGAAACCAGAAGAAAAAGTTCCACAAACATGCAAAATTTGGAAATCGAACCCACGACCTCTCGGTCCGCGACGATAGATCGCCGAGCGTTTAACCCATTGCGCCACAAACGCATTTGCAGAGAGCTACACAGACGCGCCTTATATATCTAACACTCCTCCGTGTACCCGCGCTCTTGCTCGGGGCGGTGCCGCCGCCTACGAGCAGAAAAGAGAAGTACTGCATTATGACACTAACGCGCACCGACAGTGAACGCTTCGGTGGTCTCAGCACTACGACGCCTCGATGCCAGCATTCGAAGGGACGCTGGCATCAAGAAGCACTACCAACGCCACTTAGGTGGCGTTCACCGTACTCAGCACAGCGGAGCGTGGCCTCCGCAATTAGCTCTGAAAATGTTTCTGAAGTTGATCGCGGAGGCTGCAATTACGACGCGCTGTACGCGCTGATTTGACTCGGTGACGATTCAGTTACGTGCTTTGTCTTGCGCGTTGTATTAGTGTGTCAGTTACGTGCTTCGTCTTTCGCGTTGTGCTAGCGTGTGCAGCGTAGTGCAGCTTCCATATGCACGACGGTTGCTCATGGTCATCGACGTTGGTAGTCGTGATGGAGGAGACGTGCCACCAGGCGTCAGCGTGGGTGCATCAAGGCCAAAGGGCGTTTTAGCTACAAAACACCAATAGACATTATATATCAATGTGCAATAAACATTACACTACTTCTGTGAAGACACGTTTCACTTTCGTGTTCTATACCGATTCCTATATAAGAGGGATCAACCACATTTTTTTTCTTCATTTTTTTAGTCCAAAGCCTACCTGTGTCTACGGTTGTGGTCCCGCTTCCGGCGTGCCGAACGGCTCGCTTTTCTTCATGATGAATAATATTTGAACCTCCTCCTTTACCCCTCCCCCCGCACTGATGGATTCAGTTCCTGGGGGCGGAAACTTTTTATGATTATTTTAATAATCGTTCTAACAACAACAACAACAGTCTCCGACGCTAGCGTCGCGCGCTTGGCATTTCGGACCCTCTCCAGTGAAGCAGCTCGCAGGGTGGTATCGGCGGGGTGGTCAGACGCCGCCTACCGACGACGGCTCAAAGCCTTCCGCTCCCTCGGAACACTCTCATCCTGCACCCGCGTCCCATATACCGTGAGGGCTTCGAAAGCCCTCCCGCTTGAATCAGCACGTCGACGACGAGCCCTTTCCCGAGCGCGTTCGCGACGGCGTTGCTCAAACGCGTTAGTACACGTCATCAGTTGCTCATGAATGGCTCATACACCCGTAAGCGAGGCCTCCTCATTACCACGACAGAAGAGAAGTGAAATTGAACGCTGGAATTATTAGAGGCAACGCATCCAAACTGCGGAAGCAGACGACGACGACGACTAACGCGGGACCATGCAGTGGCACGAGGTCGTGCCGAGTACGAGCACGATCCAACGAGCCAGCTGCGGAAGAAGAGAACGACGCTCGAGCCAATGCTGATGATGCTAGTTTTCTGTGGACAGGCGATTTCGCCTAGCCATACGAAGTTTCGCTTGAAAAAGTGAGGTCAACTGCGTGCACATTCTTTTTGCTACCACTGCACTGGTAAAATTGAATCAAGGGAGCGAAAGAAAAAAAAAAATGAACGAGCGAAGAGCCGACGATCCGCAGGCGAGGGCTTCCGAAGCCGAAGCCCGCCGTCATCGACGAGCAGAGAATCCCGACGCGACGGCTTCCGAAGCCGAGGCCTGCCGTCAATGACTATCAGGGAATCTCCAGGCGACGGCCTCCGAACGTTATCCTGACGGAGGTCAGGTACACACACAAGCTTCGTTTACCCCCCTTTTCTCGACAGGGGAAGGGCTGATGATTTTTGTAGCGTGAGCTACACTGGCCGAGGTTGAGCAGTTTCGCGTGGCTCCTGGAAAGCCGTGCTGCACATGCACAAGGAGCAGTGACGTCACACGGCGCACAGCTGGCGCGTTTGATCGTTTGCGCTGGGCGTTTGCCAGTGTGGTATAGCCATGGAGAAGGAGGGCGAAATTGCTGCTCAGCGGCACAGAAGAGCGGAGAAGCTTAATTCATCGGATCCCAAAGTAGTTCCCTGGCAATTAGCGGTTGAGCCTACAGAAAGGACGAACAGAAGAAGGCTAAACGTGCTGCGGAGACACCGGAGCAAAGGGAGGAACGTCTAGCAAAGCGGCGTCGCCAGGAGGCTGAGCGACGTGCCCGACCATCTCAGCAGCAGCAACAACAAGACGCCGTCGATGACGTCAAGGCTCGCCGATTGACTGACTATACGGTGAAACTTAGCGAAAGCGCCAGTGCGACTCGGACCTTCGAGACGGACTTCGTACACAATCGGTTTGGATATGTGTGCGGCGTGTGTGAAAGACTGTGGAACACGAAATACTTGACACCGGTAAGTAGTGCGATGCGTGAAACGTTCAGTTTAGCGGCGCCACCTGAGTGGAGTGAAACCGTGGCGCGGGTTTGTACAGCGTGCAAGAACTTTCTCGTTAAGCAGAAGATTCCACTCTTTAGCGTTACCAATGGGTATCGTTACCCGCCCATGCCACCAGGTCTACCAGTTCTGAACGATGTGGCCGACATAGCTCACGCAACGCATATCCTGGCATAGCCGAGCTAAGCCACTGCTAATTTTTTTTTCATGGACGTGCGCGGCGCTCCTCTTAGCCAGGCGCGCGGCGAGTCACGTGATTCGTTGCCAAGGCTACGGCGTAGCTGTGGCTAAATGAAGATCGAATTGCTGATGACGGCGAAACTCGGCTCAACGTCCTTAGTAAAGCTCTCGCTTAAAAAAAAATTACTCCATCTCCCGCTAAAGGGAACCATGTGTGGATGCGAAGCAGCGGGGAGATGGTTAGCTTGAGCGAAATATGGTTTCGCGGCAGCGGCCCGAGCACTTATCGCGGCGCTGCACAGGAGAGAGAATGAGGCGCGCGCGCTCACCAGTCAAGCAGCGGGGAGATGGTTAGCTTGAGCGAAATATGGTTTCGCGGCAGCGGCCCGAGCACTTATCGCGGCGCTGCACAGGAGAGAGAATGAGGCGCGCGCGCTCCCTCATTTTCATACTGCGGAACTACCGTGGCGCCCCCAGCGGAGTATGCAGCTGTCGCACCACCTGTCGAGCGTGCCGCTCTGGATTCCTAGAGGAGAGAAAGGGGGGGGGAGCGTAGGAGAGGAGAGAGAGAGAGAGGGGGAGGGGACGCGCATGCGCTGTGGGGGTGTGGGACGCGAGACGACAGAGCCGCCGGGAAGAAATGCTTCGCATTTAAAAAAGTAGTAAGAGTGTGGGAGGGAACCCTAGTCCGGGGAAAGGTCTCACGCAGTGTGTAGATTTGGGCTCATTGGTGAGGGATCCTTTCGACCTCAAGAATGCAACTAATTCCGAGTAAGATAAATGTTTTTCAAATAAATAAATTCTAGATTAAAGACACGAAGTGTTAGCGGAGTACATGTAGTTGTGTTGCTAAGTTTGTGTGTTGTTTAAAGTGCGAGTAAGTGTTAACTAAAATACCCAATCAGTGTCCAGACCCACCTTGAAGGACGGGATGCAGGAGAAGCAGATTGGAGTGGAAGGTGATTCGACTTGTCTATTGAAATCTGCTAGCTTTTCTTTTTCCATAAAATCACTACTACGCATTTTGAAGCTAAGCAGTTTTGTTTCAAGACAAATATGCACATTCGTAGTTCCACCAGATGGGCTAAGCATAGCTTTGACAGCACGTACAACTTATTAAGGCGAAAGCTTTATATGCCCGATCTGACAAAAATCCGGCTTTAGCATCTTTTTCTAGGGTTTTACGTGGTAAACCACTTCCGATTATGAATCTCGCCGTAGTAGAGAGCTCCGGGTTCTTTAACGTGCACTACAATCCAAGCACAAGCGCGTTTTCGCATTTCGCTTCCATAGAAATGTGGCCGCCGCGGCCGGGATTCGATCCCGCGATATCGTGCTCAACAACGAAACGCGCCGTTAACATCCGATGGTACCAAAACTCACGTGGCCAAGTGATGACGTCATGTTCCCGGCGCTGCAGCTGCTCTACGCCTCGCACTGCGAAATCCGCCGGGCCGCAAGGCTCCGCGAGGAGGGCAGGAAATGAAGGGAGGGGGGGGGGGGGGGGTCCTACACCGCGCCCGCCCGCCAGGCCTGCTGTATCTTGCGAGCCATCTGTGGCAGGGGCAGAGTGCGCCCTGCACTGTGTTTTCGCGGCTTAGGTCGCGTTGATGCGAGCGGCGGCACGAAGGTCGATTCGCTCGCAGCTGCGGCCGCGCTTGCTCACTACAGCGTTTTGACAGCGAGTTTCCGCGTTTTGACAGCGAGTTTCCGCGTTCTTCGAGTGACATGCCTTCATGTTTCCTTTTGCGCGCGTGACACCATGCTTGTTAATTTTGTTAGTATGCCAATGTTTAGAAGTTTATACGGCCGATAAAAGTACTAACCTTACTTCGTATATCTGACCACTAATTTGCTATCCCAATCGACGCTGTGCCTTTCGGGTGAAACTGTGACTTTTTTTAAATGCGCAAGCATTTATATGGATACCCAACGAGAAAACTGTTCGTGCGACCACCTTTCACGTAAGACGATCGCTTTCAAGATAGAACCAGCAGCAATATTTTTGCCAGTTGTGGAAAAAAAATGTCACAGTTTCGCCCTAAGGGCGAAGCAATGAATGCGATAGCAACACAGCAATGTCATACGAAGTAAGGCGAGTGGCCGTGGTAGCAATATGAATTGTAGTAAACATGAGCTGATTAAGTAAGCAGGTGTACTGCGGCGTAAGTAGACCGACATGAAGAGAGACTCGATGACCACGAGAAGGCGCGTGTGAAACGGTGGTGTTGATGAGAAGCGCTTACCGCGGGCAGCGCGTGCGAAGAGACACACCTGTAGTGCTGCACTGCCGATCTGGGCAGCATTGCATGTGTAGCGTGCGTTGGAAAATGTGGCCCGACTATTACTAACTGAATGAACAAGCGTGGTGTGAGCACGCACAAACAAACATGAATAGATCACACTGAATGACTGCAGCCAACGACTGTCAAAACGCTGGCAGCGCAACGTACCTTCGCCCGCTGCGCGGGCGAAGGTACGTGCGGTCTATCAACGGAAACTGAGCGGCATAAAGGTCAGAGCCGTGTGGAGATAAGAGACGGTGCGGTCGAACGAACGACGAGCGCGGTTGTTGGAAGCGTAGAAATGCGCCCCCCCCCCCTCCCCCATGCTCCCTCCGGCGCTGGCTTCCCGCTTCCTGGCTTGCGCGTGGGAGAGATAAGAGACTGTGCGGACGAGCGACGAGCGCGGTTGTTGGCAGAGAAGTGCCCCCCCCCCCCTCCCCCCCCCTGCTCCCTCCGGCGCTGGCTTTCCGCTTCCTTGCTTGCGCGTGGGAGATTGAGTGCGTTCGCTCTCCGTGATAGCGCGCGTCCCCCCACGCTTCCGCTGGGGCATACGGCGCGCGGCGAAGATTTTATCTATACGGAACCTCACGGCGACGGCTACGACGACGGCGACGACGACGCCGACGGCAGAAATCCGGTTGAAGTGTCCATATAATTGCTATCGCAATAAAAGAAGGACGACGAACGCGCGAGCAGAGGCATGAGCGCGAGGATGGGAACGCCGGAATCATCAGCGGCATCGGAGCCAGCTGAATAGAAAACGGCGTTGCATGTAGGCTCCCTACAGCTGGAGCAGTACGTGGCACGAACGCGTCTCTGTGATCACTTGACGTGTTCATTCAGGCAGGCTTAAGGCCAAAGAGGAGGCATTGACTTGGCTGTGAAGGAGCCATGGCTTCGGATCGGAATGTCAACAGCGCAGCTGGCGCCGCCACTTGCAGTTGTTCGCTTGCCTCATCAGTTCACGTTACGCCACCTTCCGCAGCAGTTCGTGTCGCCGCAAGGCTGTCGCGTTTAACATAATGGCGCGCCGAGGCGATTGCAGCCGCACAGCAGTGCTAGGATTACCAGCAGTGTTGAGTGTGAGCACTCAACACCACGTCGTTACTACGCAATGTTTACGCATCAGTCAGATAACTTCCTGGGGAGATTCTACGTTGTTCTATTTCGTAAAGGTGAGGAGATCGCGAGGCAACTTGAATCCCCAATGTGATCCTTATGTACGCGTCTAAAGTAAGCCTGCGTATATATATATATATATATATATACGTAGGTGTGGGAATATCATTGTGTGTCAGCAGACCGAGAAAAATATTGCCGAACTATGTGATAGAAAATGAGGAGAGCCTGAGTACTGAAACGCAGAAGGAGGGATGCTAATAATGTTACACGTCTCTTATGGGCGAAAGTGCGTGGCGCGATACTCTCTAATCGTTACTTAGTTTTCTAAACACAAGGGCCCACAGAGTTTGGATTGCGCGCGTTTATAGTGGTACAGTACTGGGTCTACAGCTGGTTACTTTCTGTAAGTACACCAAGTACACATGCGGAGGGCACTACCATTGTGGCCAAGTGAACTCCGGTCTCAACATTCCGTGCGTACGTGTTTGAAATCCCTGCGGAATTCTCAAGAGATCTCAGAGGGGGCTAACACAACCTTGACCCCACTTACACGTCGAGAATACCGATTAAGTAAACAAAAGCGAACCTTACATATTTGAATTATTTAGTGGAATGTCCTCCGGAAGTCCCCTTTACAAAGCACAGAAATGAATTTAGTCTCAGCGTAAAGCGCGAGTACAGAATAGAAACTCCGGTTTAGAACATTTTCTCTGCCTCTATAGTTCACACGCTCCGGATTATTATTTCTTTCTCCTTTCACCAAGTGTTCAGTTATGGAAGGGTCTGCAAAATAATACATATTGTATAGTCTTCGGTGTCGGTTATATATCTTTGTTAGATTCGAGGTGGGTGTTATTACAGCGAAGCTGTTCAGGGCTCTGTCTTCGATGGTCGTGTCCGCGTGTAAAAAAAAAAATAAAATAAAAAAACGTTTCATTGGCTCAAGCATTTTATGTTGTGAGAGGGTGCAGATAAAAAGGAGAACGGGGAGGGGTTGACGTAAGTCGAGTCGTCCAATACTCGCGTTGGAAGGCGGAGAGCGTGAGGCGCGCCAACCATTGGCGGTGTACGAAAAAATGTGGTTGATCCCTCTTATATAGGAATCGGTATAGAACACGAAAGTGAAACGTGTCTTCACAGAAGTAGTGTAATGTTTATTGCACATTGATATATAATGTCTATTGGTGTTTTGTGGCTAAAGCGCCCTTAGGCGTTGATGCATCCACGCTGACGCCTGGTGGCACGTCTCCTCCATCACGACTACCAACGTCGATGACCATGAGCAACCGTCGTGCATATGGAAGCTGCACTACGCTGCACACGCTAGCACAACGCGAAAGACGAAGCACGTAACTGACACACTAATACAACGCGCAAGACAAAGCACGTAACTGAATCGTCACCGAGTCAAATCAGCGCGTACAGCGCGTCGTAATTGCAGCCTCCGCGATCAACTTCAGAAACATTTTCAGAGCTAATTGCGGAGGCCACGCTCCGCTGTGCTGAGTACGGTGAACGCCACCTAGGTGGCGTTGGTAGTGCTTCTTGATGCCAGCGTCCCTTCGAATGCTGGCATCGAGGCGTCGTAGTGCTGAGACCACCGAAGCGTTCACTGTCGGTGCGCGTTAGTGTCATAATGCAGTACTTCTCTTTTCTGCTCGTAGGCGGCGGCACCGCCCCGAGCAAGAGCGCGGGTACACGGAGGAGTGTTAGATATATAAGGCGCGTCTGTGTAGCTCTCTGCAAATGCGTTTGTGGCGCAATGGGTTAAACGCTCGGCGATCTATCGTCGCGGACCGAGAGGTCGTGGGTTCGATTTCCAAATTTTGCATGTTTGTGGAACTTTTTCTTCTGGTTTCTTTCTTTGTATTGTGTTCTATGACGTATTTCCGTGACGGAAATACGTCAGTGAAGTCTTGGTGGACCCCGGCATAAAACACTTTCGTGTTAAAAAAAAATGTCACAGTTTCACCCGAAAGCCGAAGCATCAATTGCGATAGCAAATTAGTAGAGAACTATACGGAGTAAGAACAGTAGTTTTATCAGCTGTATAAACTTGGACATGTAGCAGCACCAGAAACGCGAAGAACTTGTCGACGCCAGCGTCATTTTGACCGCGTTCGCACCGAACGCGCGCGGCGTTGGTGGCTGTTGCCGATGCTTCTGGCGGCGGCTCGGCGGTTTTCGACGAGATCAGAACGGGACACTCGTCGAACAGCGTCGGAAATCTTTACCACCTTCTCGCCTCGCGACGTTTATTTTTAAATGCGAAGCATTTCTTGACGGCGGCTCTGTCCGTCGCTCCCGCGTCCCACACCCCCACAGCACATGCGCGTCCCCTCCCCCTCTCTCACCTCTCCTACGCTCCCTCCCTTTCTCTCCTCTAGGAATCCGGAGCGGCGCGCACGACAGGTGGTGCGACAGCTGCATACTCCACTGGGGGCGCCACGGTAGTTCCGCGGTATGAAAATGAAGCGCGCGCCTCATTCTCTCTCCTATGGAGCGCCGCGATGAGCGCTCGGGCCGCTGCCGTTAAACCATCTCCCGCTCAAGCTAACCATCTCCCCGCTGCTTCGCATCCAGACAGGGTTCCCTTTAGCGGGAGATGGAGTAATTTTTTTGTATAAATACGCATTTAGTGCTGCAGCTAAACGTCGCCTCCCTTCCCTCCCTCCCTCCCGTCCCCCCACGGCCTTTGGCGCGATGGAAGAAGTCGCGTTTGCTCTCCGCCGTGCGTTCGCTCCCCGTGAAAGCGCGCGTCCCTCGCACGCTTTCACTAGCACATACAGTATACGGCGTGCGGCAACCATTTCATTGCCGTTGGATTTCATACGGAACCTCACGGCGATGGCGAAACCGACGGCTGAAATCCGCTTAGAGTGTCTGTATAATTGCTATCGCAATAAACGTAGGTCAACGGAGCAGTGAGGTGTGAGAGGAGTTCACGTTAGCGTCGGTTGTCTATACGGAGCTTTGGTCAAGGACTCTTGCCTGGGAACGTCGTAGAAAAGCGTGAATAACGTGCTAGGAACGCCGTCGCCCGTGGATGCCGAGCCATTTCTTTCTGAGCCGGGCATTGTATAGCCATCGTCTAAGTGTTAAAGAATACCCCATTGTACTACTCGGAGCCGGTACCGAAGCCGCTTTCCCGAGTACGTAGCGAAGGGGTTGGTTTACCATTTTGTAGCCAAATTCAACATAGAAAATCCCCAATATAGCTAAATCCCAACATAGCAAATCCTACCAGAGCGCCAGCTTCGCCGGAGTTCCCTCTTTACCGGGTGGAAGGGCGCTGACTTATTTATTTTATTGCGATAGCAATTAAATGGACGCTCCGAAGCAGATTTCTGCCGTCGGCGTCGCCGTCGTCGTCAACGTGAGGTTCCGTATGACGGCAGTGGAGATGAAATCGTCGCCGCACGTCACCGAACGCTGTATGTGCGAGTGAAAGGGCGCGAGGGACGTGCGCTTTCACGGGGAGTGAACCCACGGCGGAGAACAAACGAGCGTTCTGCTCCGTGCTCCCTTAAGGGCCGCAGAAGTAGGCGTCTCTTTCCTCCTGTGCAATCACCATATATGTAGAGCAAACGCGCCTTCTTCCGACGCGCGAAAGGCCGTGGGGGAGGGGGAGGGGGAGGGAAGGGAGGCGACGTTTAGCTGCGGCACCAAGTGCCTATTTATATCAGAGGCTCCGGCAACAGTCACCAACGCCGCACGCATTTTGTGCGAACGCGGGCAAAACGCCGACGGCGTCGACAACAGTTCTGCGTGTTGCCGGTGCTGCTGCATCATAAAGCTACTATCATTACTCCGTATAGCTCTCTACAAATTTGCTATCGCAATTGATGCTTCGCCTTTCAGGTGAAACTGCGAAAACTTTTTTATTGCGATAGCAATTATATGGACACTCAAAAGCAGATTTCTGCCGTCGGCGTCGCCGTCGCCGTCGCCGTCGCCGTGAGGTTCCGTATGACGTCATTTGGAGATGAAATCGTCGCCGCGCGCCGAACGCTGTATGTGCGAGTCAAAGAGCGCGAGGGGCGCGTCTTTCACGGGGATTGAACGCACGGCGGAGAACAAACGCGCGTTCTGCGCCGTGCTCGCTTAAGGGCTGCAGAAGTAGGCGTCTCTTTTCTCCTTTACAATCACCATATATGTAGGACAAACGCGCCTTCTTCAGACGCGCGAGAGGCCGTGGGGGAGGGGGAGGGAAGGGAGCCGACGTTTAGCTGCGGCACCAAGTGCCTATTTATATCAGAGGCTCCAGCAACAGTCACCAACGCCGCACGCATTTTAAGCTAACGCGGGCAAAACGCCGATGGCGTCGACAACAGTTCTGCGTGTTGTTGCTACCAAAGCCGCTCACCTTACTTCGTATGACATTGCTGTGTTGCTATCGCATTCATTGCTTCGCCCTTAGGGCGAAACTGTGACATTTTTTTCACGCGACAAATACTGTCAGCCTTGCACAGGCTGTTACAGCAAGTGGGATATAAAGTGCACACAGAAGAACATATGGTACACGTATTTGAATAACACAACAGCAACAAACAACATGTACAATGAAGAAATCATTAGCCTTGGTTAACTGAAAAAATGCACGCCATATTGTGGCAACATACAGGCGGTTACGATCACGCTTATTAAACATAAAAGTAAATCACTACACATCGCTATTCTTACTATGTAAGGAAATATGATTCCGCTTTAGCCACAAAGTTGTCTACCGAGTTTGTTTCGACATCACGCGGCAACGCGCTCTATATCTCTGTAGATCTCGGGAAAAAAAGTGAATTTGAATGTGTTGTAGTGTGTGCCGTATGGTCTTAAGTGCTCATCATGGCAGTTTCTACTGGAATGGCGATGAGATGGTTTCAAGTGCTCATGTTAATATATGTTGACACAGTCGTTATAAAGCACGAAAATGAACTTTATTGCAGCAAAATGTCGTCGAAAAGCAAGTGTAGGTATTCCTACTACATTCCGAAGAGCACTCACGCTATCATCGCGAGAATATTAAGAATAAATGAACCGTAATGCTTTTGTTTGGATGCTTTCCAATCTATCTGCAAGGTACACCTCATGGGGGTCCCAAACTATACTACCGTACTCGAAGACTGGTCGCACTAACGTTTTATAGGCTGTTCGTTTGACAGGAAAAAGTGCCGCAGCCAACTTCCTTAACAAAAACCCGAGCGTTCCGAGTGCGCTCGCGCATATATTTCGAATGTGAACGCCCCACTTTAGAATGGATGTAATGGTTATACCCGAACATGTCATAGCGTATACGTATATTCGATTTAATAAGAACCCATCAATGCATAATAAATGTAATCAACTTCTTATCGCTTATACTCATGCACATATATAAGAAACAAAATGTGCTGTCATGTGCCTCAGTCTCAACCAGGTCGAAGCGTTTAGGGAACGCCGCTTGCTTTTAGATCTTCCATAGCCTTCCATCCTCTTGTTCTGGCTTTCAGTTGCACGGGCTGTAGACTGGCTATGGTCTAGTAGAGTTCGGTCTCACGGCGCGAGCACGTAATAGTGGGCGATTCGGGCCTCGAGGACCTAGCTTTGCGCCTGCCGCAGTTGTTGTAGGGACGCCTTGCCTTCACACCCGTACCGTTCTTCATTCCGCCATCGCTGCTGGCCGAGGACTCTCTAATCGGTCGACGTCGCTTTCTGGCACTTTGTTCTCCTCCTTTGCTCGACGAAGAGCGACCATGTGCCCTTGTGCTGGCCTCACTTTTGGACGGGGTAAGTGCGCCCTGTAAAGGTGGCCCCCCGGTCCTCCGGGTTCGAGGCATTCGAACGCTAGGCTCGCGGCTCGGTGGTGCCAGCCCGGTAGATGACGTCGTCTTCGTGCTGGGCTCGCTGGATGCGATTATTTTTGCCTGACTCCGTGTGAGTACACGCGAGGTGGACGGCACGCTCACCTGCATCGGCGTCTTGAGTCGTCTCGACGACATCTTCTCGATTCGCTCTCAGGGTAACCCGTCGTATCGACCACCTTCACTACCCGGTGTGCCGATGAACGATCTTCACAAGTGTTCCACCCAGACAACGCAACAAGGGGTTCACGCTCTTCTGTCGTCAACCACGTGGATGTCGTGCTGGCCTCCGAAGAATACTGGGCGACCGATCGTCCGTGGAAGCGCGACCGTTCGAGCAGCGCTTGCAGCTCGTGCACTGCACTTCTTCCTGAGCACGTGGCGTTATCTTGCAGGTATGATGATGATACCGGTGGTTTTTGCTTGTTTTATCCCCAAGACATGTCGCTTTCCCACAACGAGGAATTGGACGACATGCCAATCTTGGAGCGAGCGCTGGAATCAAAACTTAAAGGAGAAAGTAAGGCAAACAAAACTGAAAATTGTACAAATTCAAAACCCGATGATACTTAGCACTTCTCTTGAGTGGTGAATACGAATGCGTTGATCTCAAATTGAACGCCATTGAGTGGTCCTTCGAGTTTTGCGCAGCGAGTAACTTTTACGAGTTTATCGAGTTCTGCAATAAATGGGCGCTTTTTTAAGATTTCTACGTTCGCACCATACTACGTGGTCGAGTGCTTTAAGCGCATCAAATTCCAACACAGGGGCAGTGTGCACGCACATGTTCTGCTATGACTGAATCCGGCGCCTGATGAAGAACTTGGCACGCATATGCAAGCCTCGACGGAGCAGAGCGGGCGAAACGGAACACCTGCTGTCGCGATAGGGCGCCAGGTGTCGCGTGAGTGGAGAGCGCATCGCCGCGACCTGCCTCTCGGCCTCTTTATTCGTTCTTCTTTGCTGCGTTCTTCGGCTCCCTTATACTATTTACGCAGAGCTGGTCTGGCACCCTCACCGATTTGTCATATGTGTAGAGGAGATGAGACCACAGAACATATATTTTTTTATTTCATGTCAACGATTTACTACCCTAAGAAAAACAACCATTCAAACACCACTCCGCCTACTTGGATTATATTTAACTGTTACAAATGTCCTATCTTTGGGTGCTTCTGCACTTGTGCACAGCGGCGGGAAGGTTGGCGCTGCCTTGCAAGACTTTCTTTTAGGTTTATGAAATTTAAACTCTGAATGCAAAATTTTTTACCCTCCTTTTCTTTGACCCAAATATAATTCGAATTGCTTTATTTTCATGGTTATGGTAAAATTTTCATAATTACAAAATCACGCAGGCTTTAATCTCCATATTCCGATTCTAACTTAGCCAGTATAAAATTTTGCACTCTATCTGACATTTCATTTCGACCTACCCGGTTCTTCACCAATCTCCCGGAGTGGGTATGTTCCAGTATATCCAAAGGATCTACATCTACATCTACTTCGTCTGCGGTGTACTGGTGTGGACGGCCACGTTTCGCTATTGCCGAGGCTATGGCCGAGGTTGCGGCCGCTCACAATGTAGATGCTTCCGACTCCATAGCAGTACTTGCTGCTCGAGCCAGCAAGCAGTAGTAGCCCGCGGTGCCAACACGGCGGGCTGGAATTTAGGTGCCGTTTGGCAGCTACAGACGCCGGCTTTCACGTTATTGGCTACTTGATGCTTTCACATCAATAATGGTCCTAATAACGACCCCTGCAGTACAGCTGAGTGTACGTCAAGCAAATATGATTTAATGTTATTAGTGATGACAAATTACGTACGATTGAACAGATAGGCACTAATCCATGTAAATATTTTGAATCTATACCAGTGGACGTAAGCTTCTCAATTAGTCTGGAATGTACGACGCGATCATATGTCTTCGAGAAATCAATAAATATAGCATCAGTTTGGAATCGGAAATTCATTACTGAAGTGAAATCTTTTGTTACCTCTAAACATTGCATTACTATCGATAGGCCTTTTCTCAAGCCGTGTTGCATTGGATATAACAAGTAATTTTGTTCTAAACACGTCATGATTGCTTTGCTAATGATAAGATCCATCAGTTTCCAACAGTAACTTGTTAGTTACACGAGTCAGTATTTCTCTACAAGCGTTTTCTTCCCTCCTTTATGAATGGGGGTCACTTAAGCGCATAACCAATCAGCAGGAAGTGTAGATGTTCTGAGTGACAGTAAATATAATGTGCAAGAAGGGAATTAAGTGCTGTGCGTATCGTCTCAGAAACCTATTAACGCGACAGCCTTAATTAAGGGCCCTGTGTCGCAGAAAATCCGGCGTCGGCGTCGATGTCGGCGTTCATGGTGGAAAAAACTCATCCGCAACCATCGCATGCGCAAGGTGTTAGTGCAGGAGGAAAGAATTCCCAACAGCCCCGACCACACAGGCCCTTCGTTGTGGTGCAAGGTGTTAGTGAACAAAAATTGAATTTCTCACGCTCACAGTGAAATTCGTCAGAAAAACGCGCTGGCTGTAGGTCTGGTATAAATGCTGGAAAAGCGGTTTGTGTTTGAGTTTCCTCGTAGCAGAATTAGGTTTTCTCGTACATTCAAATTACAATCCCACGTAAACAACAATCCGACGGCGAACTCAACGCCGAATGGTAAAGCCGTACTTGACAATTTTCCTGACGGATTTCACTGTGAGAAATTGAATTTTTGTTCACCAAAACATTGCACCACGTGGAGGGCCTGCGCGGTCGGGGTGGTTGGGGATGATTTTCTCCGCCACCCTTATCGCATGCCAACGCCGGTTGCCGACGCCGGATTTTCCGCGACACGGGGCCCTTAACGCTGTCGCGCTAAAATCGTAAAGTAGAACTTAAGCACAACCTACAGAATGGTGGCGTCGGACTGTTATTTCAATGTACGAGAAAACATAATTCTGTTACGAGGAAACTTAAATACAAACCTCTTTTACCAGCATTTCTACCATAAAAACACCGGCTCTCGGGTAGCCTACTTGGGAAAATCTTATCCAGATGGCACTGGCATCCTCGGCAGGTCAAATTGGGACTTGCCCTGCCAAATAGGTTTGGGAGACGCGCGTGCGTCGGGGCAATAGCAAACAATTAATAAAATAATTAAAAAAGGTCCTAGGGCCTTCACATTTTAACATAAGACGACTTATATTGCCCCTGGAAGAACGTCTTCCCTGCAATGCATTTCTGTTTAAAAGTGAATCCGACTTTAAGGGATCGGTGTAAGCTTGGTCTTCGTAAGCTGGCTTTCCCACGTTGTGTGTTGCAGTGAATGAAGCCTATTTGCCGGTTGCGAACGGGTCCTGATAACGCTATCCCGTTATACTCTTAAAGGCGAAGCTTACGCGTCCTCCAATTATTTGCATATGTTGTCAGTACCCGCGGTGCCTTTTTGGTGTCGATTTGCAAAAGTAAGTTCAACACACCTGACTCTGTTCTAACAATTTCTGGCATAAAGACATCAACCTCAGCCAAAGGCATACTCATAAGCGATCTATGTGTGAACGATGATTGAAAATAATTGTTGAATGTATTCGCTATAATGTATTCATTTAGGACTATACTCACCAAGCAATTTATAATCCACTAACACTGTCCTCTAGTTTCAATAAGTATCCCCAAAACATTCGCGGTTGATTTTTCATAAAGCTTGATAAGGCATTTGAAAAGAAAGTATTTTTTGCACTGAATTTCTGACTTCAGATTTTGCGAGAGCTCAACTGTATATATCTACGCGGTTATTCTTCTTCCTATTTATTTTCAGTTTTTGTTTAAGGTGAATTTTACGGTGCGTCATCTAAGCGGACCTTCGCCTAGTTCTCTTGAGCTTTATTGGTATAAAACTTCTTGCAATGTGTAACTCATTCTTTTAATTTCAACCACAGTTCGTTAACACTGCCGCTAGGATTAAGCGAGTTGCCATCTAATACATCCTCTAAATAGTCTGTTAAGCTCTCATCGACAGCTCGGTTATAGTCTTTAATTGAGATGTGCGAAGTCTTATCGTTACAATTGGTGTTCACGTCTAAGTTCCGAACTGCCAGCATGCACTAAAATTTTATGATCTGAGATACCTTCTTCGATGCTAATATCCGTCTATAACGATCCGGACACGAGAGCTAGATCCAGCACTGAAGAAGTGCTTCCCTGCACACGTGTCGCTTCTTTGACAATTTGGGATAATGAAAAACTCAACATTAAAAACTTAGCTTTAGATAAACGCTAAAGGACTTCACGTAAGCAAAATTAATCCGGAGCACTGGGCTGCTACGTCTGTTATAGCTGCTGTGTTGTTTTGGGGCGTTGAACCCCATTGAGTATCGTCATAATTACGTTAAAGGCTCACTGCATCTTTATAGAAAACATTCTTGTAAGAAAAATTTTTGGGAAGAAACGATACCACCGGCGCTTTCACTTTTTCTACCTAGCACTCGTTCCCATGACGACATCATTTGTGAAGATAAGAACAAGCGCGTCAAAGTGGTCCTGAACGTTCGGCCTACTTTTTCCGAATGTTTCCCGCCTGCAACTCTGTCAACGTGGTATATCTTCACCATCGTAACCTCTGAGCATCCCTTCCACCATTCTAATCGCATGCTGTTCTGTCCACGTAGTGGTGGAAGATTAGCCTTTACGCCTGGCCCACGTATTAACGGGTTGTTGATTCCATATGCGAATCACGCTGGAAGTTGTGCCCTCCACTACAACGCCTCTGCAACTATCTCCCAGTCCTAATAATCATTTCCCAACGCGGCCGACGTCCGTCAGAAGGCGCTTCGACCAAGCGACCGGAAATGCGCATTCCAGGAAGGATAAGACGTCTCATCTCCATTTCCGGCGACGTCCAGGCCGGGAGCTTGGCAGCGTAAAAGGAAACGTGCAAAGCTTCACAAGTGACGTTCGAGGAAGATGGTAGACGTAGGAATGTCATGATTTGCGTAGGACAGTGCAACTTACTACGAAAGATAAAAGTTGCGCAGCGTTCGTTGCAAATGTACGTTGATGCAGAGGCGTCCATCAGCATTACAGCGGAGGTTAAAGGGATGCTCAATTTTAGTTCCCCAACGTTGCGTTTTATACGTCCACTGTCACGGACATTTCCGTGTATCCCGCCTGCTTCACACTCCTGCAGAAGCCGTTTGCTATATCTGCTTCGGTCTACAGCAAGCGTGTAATTTGTGCAGCAAGCATGAGGTCTCACCGCACTCCCATTGAAAACGAGAACAAACAAATAAAAACATTGAAAATACATCACAAAGGACCATACCACCTCAGTGCCCTGTTTCAACTTCATTCTTTCAAAGCGTTACGTAGGATGGTGTTCTGGCGCTACTCAGAAGTGAATAACAATGACTGAGATATGTCTGACGTCGTGTTACCGCGAATAACGTGTCGATGTGTCTTTCAAAAGAAGCCATTGTTCTCTACGATGGGCATGTGACATCAACTTCTCTATAAGAATAAAAACGAATTATTGCCACTCCGGTGCTTCCAATCCGGCCAGCGTTATGACCGCGAGTGCTCGTGATCATCGAGCCCACTCTGTTCATGTGTGTCTTTGGGGCGCGTGACACCACACTTGCTTAGTTAGTAAGCGTATGTTTACTAAAGTTTACTGCAGCCTCTGCAGCGGTTCCTGTAACGCCTTATTTCCTGTAATATCCTAACAGTTACCTATCGCTGGCAGAGTCTCGCCTATAGGGCGGAACTGGGAATTTTTTGGAGCTTTATTAAGTTCTTTAAAATCGCACTGGCCCTTCGAGCTAGGCGTCTAATTAGTTTCGCGGCGATGGTCGTGACGGGCGGAACTCGTATCACTGATGCAGCTGTCCGTGGTCTTAATTCATTATTGCAATGGGTAAATTATTATCCAACGAACACATTGGGTTTAGGTAGGCTGAAACACAGCAGTAATACAAAGGCGGCGGCATTTCTTCCGTGCGACTGGAATGATCGAATGTTTAAAGAAAAAGAACAACAGTGGAGAAAGCATGTGGATTATTGCTGGTTGTAAACCGTCCGCGAACGGGGAAATGTTTATGTCTTGCCATCCCTATGATTACTTGAGTTGTAAACCTTCGGCGCAGTGCCACGAACAAAGCTCAATGTCGACACTTTGACGAGTCGTGGTTAACCGAAGGCGGGTGAGGAAAATTGGAGCACACCTGAACAGTATTGACACAACGAAATTAGGAGGTACCGGTCAGTCAGTTATTACTCAGAAGAATGTATTACGCACTGTAAGGTATCGTCATACTTGAGGTTTAAATGTAATGCTATGTGCCATTCTGCAACGTCACCTATGATATACTGAAAGCAGTGACGTTCGTCTTCGCTAACAACTACAGTTCTCTTGTAAATGGAACCTGTACTTTCGGCAATAAAGACACGTTTGTTATTTTGAAAGTCCACCTTATTAATATTTTTTTTCGTACTGTTTGATTGCGCGCGGAGCATCACTTTTATTTAAATACAGTTTATTCAATTAAAGACGTTTTACAGCTTTCGAGAAAGCATTCTTTAAGGGGAGCTGCACAGTAATAGCAGATGACGCCAATGCACAATAATAAAATAGAACGCCCTTATACTAAGAAAATGACAAGATTATACTTAAGGGAGCTTATGGTAAAGCTTATCTGTCTCGCTATTATGCTTTGGTTTTTAGCTCGGTAACTCATTAACTTTTTCTTTTTACACTTTCCTATCGGTTCTTCGAGTCAGCAGTAAAGTAATTTATTATTGGTTCACACAGTGAAATGAGGGTAGCCTCCGCAGTCTCGAAAATTGAAGCAAAGGTTCTAACAGCTTTACCCAAGTAAGCGTTAAGAGCCTAAGCGATACTTTTTCTCTTCCCGCATGTTTCTTCAATACGCGGAAACCAGCAAGAGGTGAGTATAATAAATGACTATGCTTTTCTTTTTTTCCTTTCATTGTTGCTCCATTTCACCACTTATAGTTTTGGCGATCAACAATATTACTGTTGCCCAGGGCCGTAACAAGTTAAAATATAATGCAGATCAAAGCTTCCTCTATGCGTTTACCCTAAAAGTACAATGCGTCTTATATTTATGGATCAGTAATACAGACGTTTGAACAGGCACTTAGTATGGTCGACAGCGAAAGGAAGACACAGGACAGGCATCTCTGTCTTTTATCCTTCTTGCGCGATAATCGGCACCGAACTTCTCCGCTCGCAGCCAGCCTATTCGTGATTTCAAGAAAACGGTGTTATCTACAAGTGTAGATTAACTTACTACAGTTCATTTAATACACAGAGGCAAAAAAGTGATGGTTTTCACGGCACGGAACCAAAGAAAAACGGAGCAAGCTCAATCGTCCCCGGCCAAGTGCCCCTGAGCGAATAAAATTAATGATATGGAATAAAAGATGAATTTGGCAGACTGCATGTGGTAGTGGTGGTTCCTCTAAGACTGTCAAATGCCTTTAAAAACGGTATCGCAGCAAACTGACGCTACCGGATCACGGGAGTTACAGCCTTGGTGAGCAATGTGACGCGTTGTCAGTCCGAGCAAGAATGATAAAGAATTGCTTCTGCGCAGCAGCGCTCTTCTACTCAGACTGGAAAATCCCGCTTGGCCTTCTGCAGGGAGCCGGATGCACGAATGAATATTTGCTGCTCTTCAAAAGAAATTAACGAATAAACAAAAGTGTCGACACACAAAAGGGGCTACAGTGGCTATTTATAGCCATAACAAAAATACTGGAGTACACTAAATCGTTAGAGAGAGTAGTTAGTGCTTGATTCATAGCCAGCTTGATAGTAACATGTTAGTTGGTTATATTGTGTCATAAGCACCTGAAACTGCGGCGCATTTGTCTTGATTGCTATATATCTTTCTCAGCTTTTGTGTTACTGAAAAATTACAATATTGGTTCCTTTATACTATTTCTCCCCTGCTGGGAACCCCAAAACACCGTTCCACATAGAGACAGACTCTAGCGAATACGTCACCTTTATATCTCACTATGAGGAGAGCATTCGTGGAAAGGAACAATAGAATGAGGAGAGTAAAAAGAAAACTGTATATCAATTCAAGGAATAATTAATCATTGGTTTCTTCAACTACCCACAACTGAAAACTATAGGCTATAAGGTTCTAGCAGCATTAAGCTTCCCATGCCTAAATTAAAATTGGAGGCATCAAAACAAGCCTATCAAAAATAATACGTTTGGCATAGTTGAGCTAGTCTTATATTTATTCTCGACGCATAAATCACCGCAAAGAAACATGACACAAAGAATCTGAATAAACAGAGATGTTTGATCTGTATTCTTTCACCATTTATTTCACCCCTTCGTTTGTACTTTCTACCTGTTTAGTCATTTCATAATTCGTCGCATCATATGCATGCTAAATGCTAGCATGCAGTGGGGCCCGGTTTCATCTAAATTCCCTGCTTTCTGTTGCGACTAGCGTGGTATCGTAATTTTACAGCGAAGCTCCCTATGGCTAGGATCCCGGGATTTCTTCGTGGTGTAACATCGACAGAAAACTATCATCAATGGTTCACACTCTTATGATGCAATGGCTCCTACCCCCGTAAGGCAGAGGCTACAAGCACTCAGCAAAGTGAAGCGAACAGTGCATACATTCTTTGGAATCACGCATACAACATACAGAACAGCGTATACGCTGTTCTGTATGTATACGTATACGTTTCACGTATACGTATACATAAACGCATACATAAACGTATACGTTTCAACAAAGAACACGTTCAACATAAGCATCCGAACCACATAATTGATGATAAGGCGCTCCTGATAAGAATACGTTTCCCGGTATAGATTACGGTTGCGAAGCTGCCGCGGCGACGGGAGCTTGCGACGTGGGGAGTGACGTCACTAGCCCTTTCGTATATAAAATAACCAACCAATCAACTGATCTCAGCGTTGCTGCAGCATAGCTGTGGGCGGCGGTGGGCTGTCAAAATAAGCATTACTACTATTACTCTAAAGCCATAAGGCATTGCGTACCGTCCTCAGCAGTGTAGTGGTGGTTTTCAACAGCTTCGCTGGTCAACACCTCAACACCTCGCCAACAAAGCCAGGATGGCGAGTAAAATTTTTTAATTGCAACAGTCTGGTTGTTCGCGCACCGGCACGAATTTGAGTATATTTTGGAAGACCATAAACGCGGGTCAAGTTTTTGCGCGAGTTGTGCCTTTGGTGCCGAGTGAAACTAATTTGTCCCGCTTGCCGTTTCTTTCTGTACTACACACCAAAGAATTTTCACTCACATCTTTTTGAGTTGACCTTTCGCTTAAACATTGCATGGAGTGTATTCAATTAAAGCAGAGCTTGGTTAGAATTTTTATAGGACCGAACAATGAAAGCAAGACGCAGCTGATAAGTGCAACCACGAGGCTTAGCTTCAATGGGTTTTATTGACTTTATTTATTGATTCATTTCTTTTTACTTTAGTGCAGTAGAACATACCAAACGCCGACACATACAGATACGTGCACTCTGATCCAATAGCAGCCTTAAAGCAAGTTAAAACGCACACAAACAAGACCACGAGAAAGGAGTGCAAATCTCGCACCCAAACGCAAAGAGCTAAACACCCTCTTATCACAGGCATTACATAATTGGAGCAAACGTTTCCGAGACATGCGAAATACGCAGTGTAAAATATGTTTTGAGTAGTGTAGACATGGCAGTTCTCGCCTGGAGATTTGTACTGTTGCGATGTAGAACTCACACTTTCGTTACGTTAGATTACCCCGCCATGACGTCCTATTAGATGTCTGTGTATATATACAGAACAGACAGACGTGTAACTCATTAAGTAGGAAGAGCACAGGAACAGCAGTACATCCTAAAAGAGGCAGCAGAAGATGCTTGTGAGTTGCGTGCCTGAATGAATGGCCACGAGAATAAGCCACGTGAATGAATGGGGCCTACGTTATACTCTCCGACAAATATATATATATATATATATATATATATATATATATATATATATATATATGTATATATATATATATATATATATATATATATATATATAAAAGATCAAACGCCCAACATAGTTTGAGTTTTCTGCTCATGTTTTATTGCAGCTCGCATGTATCACAATGTGTGACCTCCTTTATGAGTTGTTTCTTTTTTTCGTTCTTGCTCTGCGGATTACAGGAAGTGGAAGAAAGAGTGCCGTTACTGTCTTCCTTGCCGCAAATCATCAAAGAAACATGCCCTCATTTATTGCATGTACCTTGTAACTGTTTTTCAAGTTTTCAATAGAAACACCTTCCTATAGCTGAATCAAATCATCGGGGGAAAAAAAGCTGCCCCATGATTAGGCTACAGTGCGCAGGAAATTATAAACAAATTCATCAAAGAAGTGATAGCGAAGGATGGCCCTCTCCCGGAAGCAGACGGAGACTCTCCTTTAGGATAACAAAGAGGTGTTCCCGATAAAGCGAGGTTTAAGAGATTAACCTTTCGTCCTTTCTTAATCGCGTTCTCGCAGTTGGTTCGTGGATCACACCAGATGGTGGGCAAACACCTGAAGCAGCAAGAAGAAAGCGGAGTGTTCACATGTAGTGGGATTAGTGCTTTGAACAGACTCACTGGTACTTGTGCGCAGCGTCTGCTCTCTTTTGATCGGAGCAGCCACAGCAGCGCAAAAGATCAACCTTATTCGCGAAGGTGAAATAGAAAAAATAGCAATCAGACTGCTTTGCTGGGCCATTCTTATGGAAAAGAATCGAACACGAACAATATCGAAACCGAGATTGGCAACAAGCATGCCAACGCCCTCGCCACGAGGCTTGCGCAATCCCGGCGTTATATGTTTCGGAGCAAAATGGCGTTTTCAGGCTCTCCCTTTTCATTTTTTATGTGGATCATTTTTTAGATATTCCTTTGCATTTTTTGCGTTTGTGTTAATTGGCGCAGCCTCCTCGTGTCGGCCTCCTCGCAGCCCCCTTGTGTGCTTGTGTTGTTAGCGGGTATTGCACCATGACGTCATAGGCTTTGTCGTATACGCAGATATCGTTATTCAATGCGACGCAATCCATGGCTCTTAACTGGCACTCCGTGGTTGGACGTAGGTCCCTCACTCTTGGGCCTCTTTGTTAAAACGAATTACGCGACCATCAGTGAGATCGAAACAAGGTTAGCCAAGGCCACTGCCGCAAGCAAGTTTGTCTCGTGCCTATTCAGACTAGCCACAATGTTGGACTCCAGTAACGTCCACAAGTAGTCTCAGACGATTGGCGGGTGCGGCGCATCGCGTAGCAACCATCTGCTTTAACGAGCTAGAACACGTGGGCACGCGCGCCTGTTACTATTAGGTCCTAGCCACAGAATAGGGACGCACGAGTGATGGTGAGCCTTACCACCGTCTCTCGCTTGCGTCACTTGGCATGGCAGGACGTTGTTCATAAAAGCAAGAGCGTACCAGTTTCCCACATTCTAGCCTCGTTGCAGCTAGAGCTTTCAGACGCCATTTGACGCTGTACCACCTCCGGAATCAGCATCTTAGCCGCTTAGAGGACCGACCGTTCTCGAAAGCTAAGATCCTATATAGGACCCTGACCGAAGAGCTCTAGTATGCTTAGGGCCTCCAAAGCGCTATCGCGCTTTGGGAAGACAACCGGACTGGATGAGTACTTGTGAGTGAACACTCATCATGAGTGAACTTATACGTGAGCGAACATTCATCTTCGAGTGTCACACAACGATTCTTCTTCTCTCGTTCTTTCTTCTCTCGTTCTTCCTTCTCTTGTTCTTCCTTCTCTTGTTCTTCCTTCCCCTTTCCACACGGCTAGGGTAGCCGACTGGGCGAGACCTTGGTTAACTTCCCTGCCTTTCATGTTGTCTCTCTCTCATACATTCGCTCTATGCTGCATCGGCCTAGATCGTAACGAACCAGGTTGCAGCGTTTCCTCATGCTTCCGCAGACGTCGTGGCCTCGCTACGGTCCTAACAGACATGTTCGCGTGATAAGCACGATCCCCTGCCTTAGCAATACACGTTAGTCAACCTGGTAAGGCTTTGCGAAACCCAAACAACGCTGGGTAGCCAGCTACCTACAATATATTTCGCAGGACATCAATGCCACAGTGCATGGAACCTGCATTTTCTTTCGTTGCTATTTCTTTTGTTTTGCTTTCATTAGCCGAGAATATAATCCACTGCCTTGTAAATGCTGAGTACAGAGAATCTGCCAGATAGGCCTTCTTTATGGAAAGAAAAGAAAGTTTGCTTGTTCGGAAAATTGATGCGAGATAAAGCGAGAGCGAACATCACAAGCAAGAAAAGTAAACGGCAACAGAGCTTTATTATTTCCGCTAGAACGCTGTGTATACAGTCGATAAGTCTAACAAGAATTTAGTGGTACCTCAAAAGTTCTGCCGTCACCATGCGACAATCGTAACTGTGGACTCATGTCTGGCAGCGTGACACATGAGGACGGCGAAGCAAGGAACAGGCAGAAAAGGCGGTCTGTTCACAGCTCGGAGTAAAACGCATGTAGCGCTTGTTGGTTTTCCTTCATTTCTCTTATACTGTGCCACTGCCTGAGTTAGTTACGAATCTGCGCCATCTTGTCTACCCTGCTGTCATTTTGGTCACTCGTGAAAAAGATTAAATATTTCCCCAAGTAACCAGCGGTGGGGGAATTAGCTCAACTGGTTTGGTTGGAACGAGCTCCAATGTCGGTAACGAGCTCCGCCGTTCCACTGGTTTCCTAAGAGCCAAAGTGATTCTATCAAAGCCTGTGCGAAAAAAAAACAATGTTAAAAAATTACGAAACCAGAAACATTGAACTGCAAGAAACTTCCAGATATTCTGCGCCCTAAAACTCGCTGAAAAGTCCTACAGCCTGGTCGGGAACTCTTGCATTGATCGCTTGAGTGGAAAATCCTGTACCACGGGGCGGTTACTTGCCCGCATCCGTTCGATCTGCGAATAGATAGACACAAGCCTGAAACGACGATAGAGCGTGGAACCAGGTATGTTTAAACATTAGAACTTCGATGCACCTGTTTAATCGAGAGTCGGTTGTTACTTCCCCAGCCACAGTGTGGGCAATGCGCGTGCTGTCGAAGCAAACTTTGGGCTGGCGCTGTCGAGTACGAATTTATTTTTATTTTTTGTTTCTGGTTGTAGCAGTTTGAAAATCATTTAGGGCATCTGCTCTATTTTCTGTATTTTTTTCTCGTTCTGTTGTGGTAGACTTTTGGCAATGATGTCTTCTAATAAAGCACACAGCCTGGAAATCATTGAGGCATGCATTGAATACTTCCCGCCAAGAAGCATTTCACATATTGCGTGACACATATGCCGCATGTTGTAAGAGTATAAATATTTTGGCCTGAATTACGAATGTTTCCACATTTTCGTTTCTGTGGATCCTTGTGCGGATTCGACTGCCAGTGCAGATGAATGTCTCATTTTGGTATTTACAAATGAATGAGCGGTGCGTGTGTTGTTTGAATAACGTCCTTACAGTCTAACTTCCGAAACGACAAAATACGGCACAAATTTCTTTTGTGGAACTGCTCAAGGTGCGTAATAATTAAATACAAAGTCATGAATGAAGAACGCTTTTGCTCAGATCCAAAAGCTGACATGTCGAAGAGCGCAGACTCAATGTTGAGAATTGTTTGTCAACTTGACAACTAATTGTTGTCAAAGAAGCGCAATAGTATCTCCCCTTCCTGCAACCTCTTTTAGTTGTCGGTAACTCTTCCGCTTCAAGGGCATAGTATGATGTGGTAAAACATTTTTAAAAGCAGAAAAAAGATGCTTGAACACGCCCACCTCGAGCAGTGAAAACGTATGTTGTTTCCATCGTTCTTTGGTTGATATTTAGGTGATCGCCTCTTTTTTTCCAACGTCATAAGTAAATTCTTAGCCATTGCTTGACTTCGTGCGCCATGACATCAAGAGTGTTAGTAATATAGTCTCCATGGTTACTTCACAAAACACAATTGTCAATTCGTCTCGTTAAACGCGAAATCCATGACTCTCCGTATAAAGCAACCACAAGCGCACCGCTCTTCAAGGAAATCACGACAGATGAGCAAATTTGGAACGATTCCACAAAATCGAAACAACTAGCCATACTGATGCTCTTCAGATCTCCCTACAGTTGTTATCTGACAAAAGTTTTGATTAGAATGTACTTCGAATCTCACTTTTAAACCTGCCTACACTCTCCGTAAACAAAAGGGTGCTTAACCAAATTCAAATGCTTCGTTTATCGCGTCTGTTTTGCATCAAATTGCACAAAAATGCTGCATTCATTGCCTAGTAGTATGTAAGTTGGTAGACATAGTACGTGAGTTGGTAGCACGGGGAAATCGGCAGCCAGACAAGTAAGGTGTTGTCTGCCAGGTATATTATGTGGCTGAGCGGCTTTCCTTTTCCATTTGACAGGCGATGTGGCATCACATTTGGAAACACCATGTGGGTGAACAAGGGGTTCAGGAATGGAGAACATTTGCAATACCGTATAAGCTGTAGTTAACTAATGTTGTTCGCTAAATTAAAGAAACGAGCCTGCCCTAAGCCGATCGTTGTACCTCCTCTCGGAATCAGCACTCCATGTAATATTTAGACCTACTCTGCTGCCGCAGAGAGCTACAACGCAAAATTTATTGCCTCTTAGCAGGACCCTCACTCACAAAGTTGCTTGTATGGCTTGTTAGAACAGAAGTTGGCCAATATTAGCCGCAAACACGATACTATTGAGCTTGCTGCATGATCAACGACAAAGATTTTTTTTTTAAACAAAATACTTTGTTAACTGCGCGTCTGATTTTTACATATGCGCAGATAGAGGCTAGTGAATTCAGTACTAAAACTAGGGGACGTTACTTCATAGTAATGGCATTAAGGTTTCTAACAGAATACCCCCGATGCAGTCGTTAATAAATGTACTCAATGGCGGTATACGCAAACGCTGTGACATTACGGATACGTTAGCGATAGTTATAGCGCACGCGTCTATCGGTCGGCAAGCAGCGGAAGTGGGGCTTGCTGTGACTCGTCAACCCTTCAAAAAAATGCTCCTCTTCCTAATGATCTGAGGTATTAACAAAGCTTGGTGGCATTGAGTTTGGGTTCGCACAGACAACCACTTGAAGCATTAAAAAGCATTAATAAATAAAAAACTGTGCTCGCAAGCAATGCGCAGCGGTGCAAACAACCACGCTTTTTTGCCCCTTAGTGGCTCATATTGCTCTTCGCCAACGAATACAATGATTAGACAGCTCCTGAGCTGACGAAAGAAAGAGCTTCTGGCTCTCCACATCAGCGTGAATAGGTAAAAAGTATATATATGTATATATATATATATATATATATATATATATATCATCATCATCCTCATCATCATCAGCCTATATTTATGTCCACTGCAGGACGAAGGCCTCTCCCTGCGATTTCCCATTACCCCTGTCTTGCGCTAGCGTATTCCAACTTGCGCCTGCAAATTTCCTAACCTCATCATCCCACCTGACTTTCTGCCGCCCTCGACTGCGCTTCCCTTCTCTTGGTATCCATTCTGTAGCCCTAATGCGCATGGTCCACCGGTTATCCATCCTAGGCATTACATGGCCTGCCCAGCTCCATTTCTTCCGCTTAATGTCAACTAGAATATCGTCTAACCCCGTTTGTTCTCTAATCCACACCGCTCTTTTCCTGTCTCTTAACGTTACTCCTAAGATTTTTCGTTCCATCGCTCTTTGTGCGGTCCTTAACTTGTTCTCCAGCTTCTTTGTTAACCTCCAAGTTTCTGCCCCATATGTTAGCACCGGTAGAATGCAATTATTGTACACTTTTCTTTTCAACGACAGTGGTAAGCTCCCAGTCAGGATTTGGCAATGCCTGCCGTATGCACTCCAACCCAATTTTATTCTTCTGTAAATTTCTTTCTCATGATCAGGGTCCCCTGTGAGTAATTGACCTAGATAAACATATTCCTTTACAGACTCTAGAGGCTGACTGGCGATCCTGAATTCTTGTTTCCTTGCCAGGCTATTAAACATTATCTTTGTCTTCTGCATATTCATCTTCAACCCAATTCTTGCACTTTCTCGATGAAGGTCCTCAATCATTTGTTGTAATTCCTCTCCATTGTTGCTCGATAGGACAATGTCATCTGCAAACCGAAGGGTGCTGAGATATTCGCCGTGGTATATATATATATATATATATATATATATATATATAATGAGGTCGTGCTTTATCAAGAACGCTTTAACATGCGTAACGACAGCTCTTTTATACATTTCTTTATATATATATACATACATACGCCGTGTCTGACGGACAGACGCATATAGTGCAGTCCCCGGCTACAATGGAGGATATCCTATTCTACAACGTGCCGCGACGATAATACGTTGCCCGCGCATTGTACGCCGATTAGCTCGAAAAAAATACTCGCGAGTTTCTCGTTTAGTCGTCGTGGTATAGGGTGTCAACGTTTAATTATTTTATTACAATATAATTCCTGGGCGGTTCTTCTTAATGGACCGAGGGGCGGTGCAATTAAATGAGCTCCGCTTGATTTGCCCTAGGATGCAAAAATGTTGATGCAGTTGTCGCTGAAATGGCAGACAAACGTGTCTGTAGTCTGTGCCACAAAAACACAACAAAAATACAGCGAGATGTATGCGCCATCAGGCCGGCAAATTACTATAATGTGACTGCGAAGTTCATCTGACGTTTTATGCTTGACAAGAAAGACAGAGCTAAAGCAAATCGATGGCTAGAAAACGTCTTTATGATATCAATCGTGCTGATGTCCGAATTACGATGTTCGGGAATACTGGTTAGACCTCCAACACGTGATTGCAACGGCACGACAAGGACAGAGCAATGTTAAGAAACCTAAGCTTCGCAAGAAGACTCAGAGGCAAACATACTCTATAGCACACATTAAACTGTTCCATTCAAACACATGCCGCCCGCGAGATTCTTCAAACGCGACGTCATGGCTCAGTCAGGGTTTTAAAGATGGCCAGCGTACTGCGCCTGATATTTGTCGAAGCAGAAGCAACTCTTACGTAGTTTCTCAACGTTAACATTTCTTTTAAACAGAAGCATTGGAGCTTTCTCCAAAACCTGCTTGATTTTTTATTGTAGAGTTATACAACTTCTCTTTTATCATAGCTGAAGCGTCCCAGATGGGTAGACACTCTATGTGCAATACAAAAAAAAAAGTGCTCATCCCGATGTTCGACCCTTAAACTGCGCAAACAGTACATAGTTTACAGAGGCAGGCAAGTTGTTTCAAGTTTTGTTGCATTAAGCAGCATCAAAGGCTGACAGAAACACGTGTTAGACATTATACGCTGCTACGCATGGATAAAGGGTACAGTCAACAGCAGCATCACGATCAGCAGCAACACGATCCTTTTGGAAGCGTCATCGTCACATTCTTCTTTCCTGATACGAACGGCGAATAAATAGGTTCCTGTCTTGCAGCTATACAATTGTATTAAGGCTGAGTCTTTGTGAGAAGAAACACTTATTTTTGCCGAATCCACAGAGAAGTTGTACATACGTAAGTGAAGCGGAGCTGTATACTCTACAAAGCCGACAAATCAGCTTATGAGAGTGTAAGCAAGTAGGTCGAGGATAAAAATGAGAAAATAAGAGATTTTGAAGATTGAAGATTACGAAACACCGGGTATGAACGCGAAAATTTGACCATCTCGCATGAAGAGACGGTTAGTTCTATGAGGGCGGCTCTGCTTTTTTCTTGTCTTTTGTCCTCATTATAAGAACAGAAATTTTGACTGGTGCGGACGTAAAAATGCGAACTTTTTCTGCGCTCTTATGCAGCGAAATTGTGATTTCGATGCGTCACCCAGAATCCCACTGAAATAACTGCTTTAACAAATACGGCGTGATGCATTGGGAAGGGGAAAAAAAGAAATAATGCAATCACAGCGAACACAAAGACATCACACGCACTAAACAATGAGGGAAAAAAGAAAGAGAGAATCAAATGTGGTCAACAATATTTTTCTTGAAGTTCCCGGAAGGTATAATGAATAAGAATGAAGAAAAAAACTATAGGTGACCCTAATGTTCCCTTTAAGTGTCTTTATTGGCACTAACCGTAGACCTTAGGTTAACGCGCGTCCTTCTCCTCTCATACCCAGAGAAGCAACTGACGACGTGTGCTAACGCGAAGGCGGAGAGCGCCTTAGGACACGAACAATGAATGGCTCATACCACCTTAAGCAGTGGTTCATACCCCCGTAAACGCGGCCTCCCAATTTCGGCGATAGAAGAAATATTGGAGGACGCTTATGTTTCGTCTTTAAGAGTGGAACGCGATAGCGTTATCGGGCTCCGTTTGCATCATATTCTAGGTGCGAAGCACCTTATTCGTTCGGGCTATCGGCGTCATCTGTCGTCGTCGTCGTAGTCGCGGCAGGCAAGCCGCACGCGCTCAGCACGAGCGCGTGCCAAGCGTCCCGCGTGCCGAGTTCTCCCACGTTCGTCGTCGTCGTCGTCATCGTCGTCGTCGTCTTCCACAGCTGTCTGCGTTACCGCTCATCATTCCAGTGTAGAATTTCACTTCTCTTCTGTCGTCGTAATGGGGAGGCCGCGTTTACTGGGTTATGACCCATTCCTTATGGCAGTATGAGCCCATTAGCTGTGCATCACTGCATGCTTCGCACCTCCTCAGGTTTCACGTTAGTGGAGCTGCATTTTATCAGCGGAGGTGTGTAAGCCGGCCGTAATGTGTGCTGCCTGCCATGGCGTTGCCTAGCAACCACCTTGTGGAGCGTCACGCGCTAGGCTCGGGGGAGAGAAAGAGAAAATGAGAGCGATAGAGAGAAACAAATTGTAGCAGCAGCAATAAGACAACCCGCAGAGGTGCTGCCGACGCCATCCGCGCTTCTACGTGTCCCGGCATTAGCACCCGAACGCTCGCGGTGTCCGTGAGTGCAGCAGGCGCACCTGGCGGCGGCTCGGCCGAGCTCCCACAAACTGCGCGCTACTGCGCATGCGCCGTCACGTCATCCGTGCGTGCCGTCTGCTGCGCGCCACCCGTACACTGTGCATAGCTTTCGCCCCACTTCCCCTACGTGTGCTCGGACTGCAACTGCTTCGCGAGGCGTTCCCCGATGCCACGGACCACGAGGAAATGCTTATACACTTGGTATAACTTAGCATCACTTGGCATTACTTCGTACAACTTAGCATCACTTCGTATAGTGAGGACCAGCCAGCAACCGATCAGCTCCGCTGTGTCTTTAGCCTTGCGCCAGTAGTGTAAGCTACCCCGGATTTTTTCTCTATGAGTAGGCTCCACTGCAACACCCAATGTGGGAAAGTCCGCTTACAAAGACCAAGCTTACACTGATCCCCTTAAAATCGGCTTCACTTTTAAACACAAATGCATGGGAAGACATTCTTACAGGAGCAATTTAAGCCATCTTATCTAAATATGTGAAGGCCCTAGGAGCTTTTCGATTATTTTATTATTTGTTTGCTGTTGTCCCTAAGCGTGCTCGTGTTCAAAATTTACAAAAGCTCAGTTTTCAACATTCCCCTTAATGTTGCCTGCAACCAAAGTAGAGTGAAACACCATCAGAATTGGAGGACGCTTAAGCTTCCCCTTTAAGAGTGGAACGCGATAGCATTCAAAGATCCCTGGCGGCTTATCAGGCTTTTTTCTCGTATATTCAAATTACAATCCGATTCTATCACGCCTCTCGGTTGTGGTTAAGTAGTACTTTACGATTTTTCTGACAGATTTTACAAGGTCGATCCACATAGGTCGCGAAGCTTCGGGCGAAAAGCGGTTCAGAACCAATTGTCACCGACATCAGCAAGGGTGGTTATGGGAGCAGCGATTGAAGCGCGACTATGTTTGGGGGGAATAAACACTGGGAAAGAAAAAACGCGTGTTTAAATTAAAGCGAGACGCAGTTAGATTCATTCAACGAAAATAAAAGTCCTAATTCATTTTATATATGCATGGCGAGAAAAGATACAACTGTATTTTACTAGATCATTATCAATAAATACCTTTTTTCAGGGCCCACCGTGAGAGCGCCCATCGATAGCGGCGGGCGTTGACGCCGCTATCACTTGCAATGCCATGCAACTCTTGGAGTGCGTGGAAAGGCGCGCTCGTAAAGTTCACCTATTACAATACGCCCCCCTCATATGTGTTGTGTTGCATGTCGACGTTTGTCTGAATTAGGTGACGCGGGTAGTTTTATTGTTTCTTAACCTGTGCAGTCAAAAGTAGTGAGTTGCGACCGTCAGATACTTGTTTACTTTAGTTGTTTTCGTGCAACAGCGCTGGCCGATGGGCTTAGCGTCCGACGAAAGGACGAGCAATCTACGCCCAAAGTGTTCGTCGGCCTCCTAAGAAAGTATGTTCTGTGCAGCGATGCGATTTCGACGCCCGTACGGCTGATCTTTTCCGGCATCGCTTTTCGCGCTGAAAACTCAGAACTCCCATGAAGTCGAATGGCAGGGCATTTGAATATACAGCTCTAATGGCAGGCCTCCGAAAACAAATTTTGCGCCTATGAAAACAAAATGACGTCACTTCTGTTTTTGACGGATATGACGTCAAATTATTTTTTCTTCCGCCGGAAGTGTTCCCTCCTCACACAGATGGCGCTAAGCCCCATGAACCGCCGGTAAGCAACCATGTTTTGAACGTATGGGCTTCTATGGAAGCTTCGCTACCAGGTATATCTACCTTGGATTTTACTTTGAGAAATTAAATTTTTGTTCACTAACGCCTTGCGCCACGCGGAGGGCCTGTGTGGTCGGGGTGGTTAGGTATGATGTGTTTCGGCACCCCTCCTCTTTGGCATGATTATTTCCGCCAGACGCCGATGCTTAACGTCGCATTTTCTGCGACACGGGGTCCTTAACGCTGTCGCGTTAAAAGTGACACTCTACGCTGGAATGATTAACGGCAACGGAGCCAGCTGTGGAAGAGGACTTCGACGACGAGCGCGCGAGCATTTGCGCGAGCGGTTGCGCCGAGGGGGACTAACGAGCCAGCTGTGGAAGAAGACGACGACGACGCTCGAGCCATTGCTCATGATGATAGTTAATGATCATAATGATGACAAATGAGATAGACCTGACGATTAACTGGCCCTTTCCCTAACTAAACTTCTGCTCCTATACTATACCTATCCTATACAACTCTTACCTTGAACCATTAACTTCTTTTAGATGGGTTTTTATTATTCTCACGACTTCGGATAGACGTCAACTTCCGGTTGCCAGAGGTCGACTTCCGGTGTGCTCCTTGAGAAGCACAATGTCGCTAGGTGCTAGCGCCATAAAAGACTTTCAATTTTGCATAGTGCGATATGTCAGTGCATCTGAGGACCTGTTTGGCACACAACTGTTGTTCGCTGGTATTTAAGGATTCAATCCGACCTTTTGTACCATCTTGAGCCTGGTGGTAAACGTCTCACGGTAGAGCCAAAGCACGTATAGAGAAACGACCGTAGCGACAGGAGCCGAGCATTTTGGACACCCATCTGGATTAGGGGGCCTTTTGCCGGCCCCCTAATCCAGATGACAGGTGGTGTCATGGCTTTTCCAGCCCGAAGCCACTGAAGAAATACCTATTTTCTACACGTGGGTAGGGCTAGGGGAAGGAAGTCGACCACGAGGGTATTAAGCGCGTTGAGTTCCTC